>NC_066879.1:26742760-27042760 GCF_022985175.1 Labeo rohita | reverse complement strand
GCTTCGTGCCTTGCGAAAGTATTAATACCCCTTCATTTTTCTCACATTTTGTTATGTTGCTGCCTTAGGTTAAACTGCTTTAAATATTTTTTTTTCCCACATCAATCTACACTCCACACACCATAATAGAAAAGCAAAAAAACTGTTTTTTAACATCTTTGCAAATTTATTAAAATCAAAAAACTTAAATGTTTCCATTGCATAACTATTCATACACTTATCTGGGACACTTACAATTTAGCTCAGGAGCATTCATATTGCTTTTAGATGTTACTACACCTCGAGTGAAGTTAACCTGTGGCAAATTCATTTGAATGGTCATGATTTGGAAAGGCACACACGTCTTAAAAAAAAAGGTCTAATAGCTGAAGATGCATATCAGAGTGAAAACCAAGCCCTGAGGTAAAAAAAAAAACTGCCTGTAGAGCTCAGAAACAGGATCGGATCAAGCCACATATCTGGGGAAAAGTTCAGAAAAAATTCTGCTGTGTTGAAGGTTCACAGAAGCATGTAGTCTCCGTTACCCTTAGTGCAAAAAGTTTAAAACAACCACGACTCTTCTAGAACTGGCCTCCTGGCCAAACTGAACAATTCATGGAGAAGAGCCTTGGTTAGACTGGTAAACACAAACCTGTTGGTTACTCCAGGTGAGCTCCATGATCATATGCAGAGATAGGAGAACAAACCTACAGAAGAACAAACATCACTGCAACACTACGAAGATCTGGGCTTTATGGTGGTGTGGCAAGACTCAATCCTCTCCTCAGTGAAAACACATAAAAACACAATTGGAATTTGCAAAAAAAGCACCTAAAGGACCCTCAGACTGTGAGAAACAAGATTCTCTGCTCTGATGAACCTCAACTCCAAACATCATGTTTGAAGGAAACCAGACACTGCTCATCACCTTAGGACTACCACCTCAACAGTAAAGTGTGATGGTAGCAGCCTCATGCTGTGGGGCTGTTTCACAGAAGTAGGGACTGAGAAACTCATCAGAGTAGAAAAAATGCTCACCGCACCAATATATTGAGACAGCCTAAATGAAAACCCAATCCAGAGCTGTCAGAACCTCAGACTGGGCAGAAGGTTTACCTTCCAACAGGACAGTGACCCAAAGCACACAAAAACATTTTTTTTTTATAGACAACTCTGTGAATGTCCTTGACTGGTCCAGCCAGAGCCTGAGCCTGGGCTTGAACCCAATCAAGTATTTCTGGAGAAATCTGAAATGTGCATTTACCCCCATCCAATCTGACAGAGCTTGAGAGGTGAAGAGGTGAGGAGAAGAATGGCAGATAATTGCCAAATGCTGATGAGCAGTGCTTGTCGCATCATACCCAAAAAGACTTGAGGCTGTAAAGGTGCTTTAGATAAGTACTGAGTTATCTTTTTGCAATGTACTTATTTCAGGTTTTTTTTTTACTTTTAATAAATTTACAAAGTTGTGACAATTCTGTTTTTGCTTTGTCATTATGTCTTGGAGTATAGATTGATGAGGAAAAAAGCCCAACACTGTTTGGGACCAAATGTTGGTAGTTATTTATAACTTGAAATTACCATAAATTAAAGTAAAATAGATATTTGTAAAATTGAAAATAAAAATTTCTGGATGCTACAATTTTAAGATGTCATTTTTTTTATAATGGGGATAATAAATATGCAATATAAAGGTTGTTATTATTATTATTAAAGTTATTATTATCATTATTTGGTCATTGAAACTTGCTGTGCTCTTCGACAAATTAATTGAACATAGATTTAACAAATTAAGTCAAAATTCTGTAAAATTCTGTCAGAAATTGTATGGTTTTAATTTTTGAAATTATTCGAAAAGGTCAAGACCTTGGTGGGGCTAAAATCACCTTTTTAAGCAGGTATACAGATATTTGAGGTGTTTTAAACTAGCTACTTTTCATGCTAGGCTAATTTAATAATAATTCATCAAAGATATCTAATAGTTGTCACTACAAACATTACATTTTTGCCACTGTTTTTAAGGGATAGTTCACCCCAAAATTAAAATTCTGTCATTAATTACCACCCTTATGTTGTTCAAAACCCGTAAAACCTTCGTTTATCTTCAGCACACAAATTAAGTTGTTTTTGATGACATCCGAGACCTTTCTGACCCTGCATAGACAGCAACACAACTGACATGCTCAAGGCCTAGAAAGGGAGTAAGGACATCATTAAAATAGTCCATATAACATCAGTGGTTCAACCATAATTTTGTGAAGCTACAAGAATACGTTTTGTGAGTAATTAATGACAGAATTTTAATTTTTGGGTGAACTATCCCTTTAAGTCATGAGGCACCAAAATGTGCAGTATGGACCTTTCTCACATTTCCAGGTTTCTCATAGTGGAAGTCATCATAGTTGGGTAAAATCCGAGAGCAGTGAATGGGACAGTACCACAAATATATTTTTTGCATTCACATTTGCTCAAATGGCAAAAGAAAAACTACACGATAGTGTTTTCACGACTTTCAATCAAAGGAAAAGAATTGAGAGAAACGATATCGGCAGTCAGAAGAGAGAACAATGTCAAATTTACCGTCCCTCCTATAGACGCAGCATTAGAAACACCCTTGCATAGCGTTAACTAGTTTTTTGTAACATGATGAAAAGGTGGTATAATACAAAGTATAGTATTATAAATGCACATACATATTTTTAAAAATTAAAATATAAATTTTTTTTAAAGGATTTATGATCATGATGACCGTTAAAACGCATCATCACAGGCTTGTGAAAAGGGTCCATTTGTTTAAAGTACTGGTAAATATGTGTAGATCATGTCCGCATATATCTTTAATGTTTATTTCCCATCTCTAGCTGTGCACTGTCAATATAATCTTAAAATGTTTTCACACCCTGCACGCTTCATCTTCTGTCTGCTGCACCAGATCAATAATATAAATCAAACTATTATGGTTCTTCTCAGGTCTGTGTAACAGAGGATATTGTGGGGGTTACCACAAGCACTCTCGCACTTGTTAACAGCTGTGATCCGTGTGACCCTGTATGCATGACTAACAAAATAATGGCATGCTCTGAATCGCATGCCAGGCCCAGATCCTCACAGGAAGCCCACTGCCCTGTTTCGCTCCAGTTGTTATGGTGTACGTTCTAGTCATAAATGTAAATGCGGCACAGTTTTACAATCACAGTCTATTGCAGATATGATGATAGATTAACACTGATACATGATTGGTGTTAAGATGATTTTCAGGCCTGGTAAATCACCCTGGTCATGTGAACTGGTGTGAGAGTGGAAAATTATGCCCTCCGGTGTACGAGAGAAAAGGAGTGCCTGCTTTACACAGAGGGCTTCTGTTGTGACTGTACATCATGAAAGACTGTTAGAGAGGAGAAGAGGTTAGAAGAGTTTCTTAGAAAGCTCAATCTCTCTCGTGTTTACACCGAAAGAAAGAGGAGCGAGAGAAACACTCTTCGCGGATTAATGTGCTTAGAGGAAGTTCAGCTTCTCTGAAGGATACTGATAAGGCGTAAGTGTGTATGGTGTAACAGTGCTGAGGTCGGACAGAGAATCCCACAGTTCCAAACACGCTGATATGTGTCCTCTCGTTCTCTCTCAGTCCAATCATAGTAATTCACAGACTTTTATAAGCCTTTTACAAAATCCAGTTACTGTTTATTTGATGACCGTTAGAAGCATAGGCTATATTTCTCCTGTAGATTTCTTTGAAAATTATTTGCTTTACTATGTAGAATAATTTTCTTTGAAACTTAAAAGCGGGATGGAATTGTTCTTGTTCTTTTTTATAGCCAAAAGCCTGGTAAAACCACAATTTGCTATTTGCTAGTGGGTAAAAGATGGTATCATGTTTTAGTCTAGATCCAGTTTTATTGGAGAAAAACTGTAGGCCAATAACAAATTTGTGTGGCATACTGTAGTATAACAATAAACAGGATGGGTAATCAATATTTTTATATGCTTTGTGGAAGAAGGAGACCAAGTAGAAACCAATCTGTTGATCATTACTAGCTTAAAGGGATAGTTCACCCAAAAATTAAAATTTTGTCATTAGTTACCACCCTCTCATCGTTCCAAACCCATAAGATCTTCATTCATCATCAGAACACAAATTAAAATATTTTTGATCTGATAACTTACTGACCCTGCATAGACAGCAATGCAACTGACACGTTCAAGACACAGAAAGGTAGTAAGGACATCAGTAAAGTAGTCCATGTGAAATCAGTGGTTCAACTGTAATTTTATGAACCTACGAGAATACGTTTTGTGCATAAAGAAAGAAAAACATAACGACTTTGGGCACATGGATACGTTTTTTACGTATATTTATGCTTTGATTTGAATAAAAAAAACAGCGTATCCATACACTCTCAGAAAAAAAAGGTACAGTTCGGTCGCTGGGGCGGTACCCTAAGGTACAAAAGTGAAAAGGTACATCTTTGTACCTTACCTACCCCTAAACATTTCATATTAGTACCTTAGAGGTACGTTTTAGTACTTTGAAAGTACATATTAGTGCCTTAAAGGTACATATTAGTACTTTAAAAGTACATATCTGTACCTTTTCACTTTGTACCTTAGGGTACTGCCCCAGCGACAGAACTGTACCTTTTTTTTTGACAGTGTAGGGTGCAGCTGACACAGAACGGTGTACGCAGTTTGCATCTAGTGGATGATTGAACCACTGATGGCAGATGAACTATTTTGATGACGTCTTTTATACTTTTCTAGACCTTGACAGTGTTATTTACTAGGCAGTCAGTGGGACACAAGCCTCCCGGTTTTCATCCAAAATATCTTAAATTGTGTTCTGAAGACGAACGAAGCTTTTACGGGTTTGGAACGACATGGGGGGTAAGTGATTAATGACAAAATTTTAATTTTGGGTTGGAGTAACTAAGACTTAGTGAGACCCAGTGCATTAAAAGTATTAACACATAGAATGTTTGCAGACAGAAGCTAAAATTTTTGAAAAAAACCTACTGAATAGAGCATTCAACTTAATAAACAAGCAGAACAAGATGAATATGATGAATATGTATGAAACAGCTAACATATTCCAGTTGTATTGTGTTCGCTGGAGTTCATTTCAAGTCTAGCCATGCCTTGCAGCGAGCGAGAAGGTGTGAGGAACCGTAATGCCACGACTCTGTGTCAGATACAACCCAGGGACATCTCGGAGAACAGGCGAAGTGACAGTTATCCAGGCTATCAATTACTCTGCACATTGCACGCCTTTGGCGTTCATTACATACACTCGCTGGCCTGAAAGGGCTGTGCCCATTCATCACCACAGTGAGTGAGTCTCAAGGCTGATGTGCGACCCGCAAATTAGATTTTCTAATTACTCCCGAACGAACGGGGGTAAACCGAAGGCATTAATTTGGAGAACACGTTCCGATGGATGGCTTTGTTTATTTGACATTTGTGATCATGCGAAGCTCATATAAAGCTCATGCTCCAGTAGGAATAAAAGAGTGCACCATGTATCTTGAAGACAAAAATGTAAGCCTGAGAGAAATATAAACAAATGGACGCAAATAAAACTCCTTTGTATGCTATACACAACAGAAATGGCAGAGAATACAGCTTGTGCTGTTGTATTCTGAGTAATTGTAACCAGAGGGTATACTTCAAAAGCGCATAGTCAGTTCTGTACACATCTGTTTACCTTTCAAGCCTAAAATTAGATAAATGTGACAGTGCAAACAGTTACTGGACGAATGCAGACATTAGCATGCAGCAGTGTAGCATTTATTGAATCACAGCAGTGCTTTTGGCTGGTGAATCCTCACATTAATAAACCCATTTACAGGTGCACCTTTTGTAGAATCCAACCCCTCTGGTGACTTCTCTTCTTCATTCTTTATTTCCTCTGCATGGCGCCTAACTAGTTTACCTCACAAGCGAGTCAACTTGCCCCTCAGCTTTGTAGCATCATCATTGTTTTTCAATCCTATATCGGTGTCTACTGCTGCTATAGTATTACTATATCTACTTTTCAATATCGCTGCAATCTGCAGCTCAATATGAAGTCTGTATTTGTCACATTGTCCGCAGCGCCCCACTGTTGTCCTAAAGCTGTTTTGCTTCCAAATGTCCAACTGTTGACGCTCTCTGCCAGAGAAGGAGAGAGAGAGAACGAGCCTGCCAGGAAACAGACTGAGTCAGCATGGGGAGGGGAGTCATCGTCCCTGGAGCCTGGAGCCAGTCCAGCGCTCGCCGAGTTATGACGATAACAAGAGAGATGAGAGCTGCTGGGAATCCCTTCAGGTGATTGTATAACAGAGCTAGAAAGATACATATAATCAGAAATGGATGATCTTAGTGGTTGGTTTGCATTTTCAGGTCGTTTTGCATAGGGCTTTATGTCTTGAAGGAGTCACACTGGAAAAGCGGCCAGGAAAAACTATAGAATCTGTAAGATTCTATATCTGCAATTCTAGAATATTTTGTTTTGGTTACTGTTAGAATTATTATTTTGTCCTTTTAAAATGTTCCCCTAGTGACCAATTGTGGTCTGCATCCTTAGTTTGTAAACAGCTGTTCAAGTGGATTTTTTGCATGCAGAAGCAGTCTGTACTTTAAATAGCAACTTTTATTTAGATGGACACAATGTGCATCAGCTATGGGGGAGTTAAGCCCAATGGAAAAATCAATGCAAAATATGTCTGCTGCCATCTAACACTGGCAAGTATTGATCATTTTATAGGTGAATAGAAGTTCTGTCTCGCTCTTAAATGATAAAAACAAACCCAGTGATCTCTGGGAGTGTCTAATGTCAACATGGAATAGCATTTAATCAACTTGTAATCTAATGTAGGCATTACATGCTAACTAGAATGAAGCCAGCTGATTAAATGGATGAAAAAGTAAGATGGGTCTTTGACATTCGCTGAAAGTATGAATGTTAAAAGTATTTGGCTAAAAGATTATGATTTCACGCTAGCTTTGAACAATTTGTTAACATTATTCCTCAGTTACAACAGGAGTTTTCCGTAAAAATAAAAAGTTGTACACTACCAGCCAAAAGATTTGTAATTACAGTGTATAACATTATACAATATACCTTTTAAAAGCTTGGAGTCAGTATAATTCAATTTTTTGGGGGTAAATTAAAGGAGAAGTTGTAACGGAGAGTGAGAGACGAGAGGCGAGCGGATCCATCTGCAAGCTTTTATTAATACGACGAGGCAAAGGTATGGTCGAAAAACAGGCAGGGTCAAAACAACAGCAAACAGGTATGTTAAGGCGAGGCACAATAGAAGTCCGTGAAGCAGGCGTGGGTCGATCCGTGGCGAACGTAAAGGGACGAGATGAGAGAATAATCCGAGAAACGAGATAGAGTCCAGTAGGCAGGCGGCGAGACAGACGAAAAGAGAAGGCCAGGCGAGGGAACTAAACACAGGAAACTAGGAACTCGGGAACTAGGAAACTAGGAACAACAATAACCACAGCGATAAACACAACAACAATACTCCGTCGCTTGCATGGGGAAAGACCGGGGCTTTTATACCGCGCCTGATTGGTCACAGGTGCTGACCCCTGGATGATGGGAGTAGTAGTCCGGGGTGTAGTACAACAGTCAGTGTGTAATGATAGAGCGAGAGCGACATCTGGTGGTGAGCGGACCGCAGGTCACCGACTAGATTCATGACATAGCCCCCCCACAAAGAGCGGATTCCAGACGCTCCAACAGAACAACAGTCCAGGGGAGCAGTGGGGCGGGAGCGAGACAGGGCAAGGGCTGGAGGACCAGGTCCATGCGGAGGACCCGGTGATTGAGGCAGGACCGGCAGAGCAGGAACCCTCCAGGGCGGAGCCGGAGGCGGAGCAGGAAGCGCAGGAGCCCTCCAGGGCGGAGCAGGAGGCGAAGCAGGAGCCCTCCAGGGCGGAGCAGGAGGCGCAGCAGGAGCCCTCCAGGGCAGAGCAGGAGGCACAGAAGCCCTCCAGGGCAGAACAGGAGGTGCATGGGCCCTCCAGGGCAGAGCAGGAGGCGCAGGAGCCCTCCAGGGCGGAGCAGGAGGCAGAGCAGGAGGCGCAGAAGCCTTCCAGGGCAGAACAGGAGGCGCAGGGACCCTCCAGGGCAGAGCAGGAGGCGCAGGGGCCCTCCAGGGCAGAGCAGGAACCTGCGTCATGGACTGGGACCTGGGAAGAGCAGGGATAGAGGAGGCAGAGAGAATATTCCGAGAAATGAGCTAGAGTCCAGTAGGCAGGCGGCGAGACAGACGAGAAGAGAAGGCCAGGCGAGGGAACTAAACACAGGGAACTAGGAACTCGGGAACTAGGAAACTAGGAACAACAATAACCACAGCGATAAACACAACAGCAATACTCCGTTGCTTGCATGGGGAAAGACCGGGGCTTTTATAGCGCGCCTGATTGGTCACAGGTGCTGACCCAATCAGTGCGCTGGATGATGGGAGTAGTAGTCCGGGGTGTAGTACAACAGTCAGTGTGTAATGATAGAGTGAGAACGACATCTGGTGGTGAGTGGACCGCAGGTCACCGACCAGATTCATGACAGAAGTCCACTTCCAAAACAAAGATTCTTATATAATGGACTCACTCCCTTGTCATCCAAGATGTTCATGTCTTTCTTTCTTCAGTCGTAAAGAAATTATATTTTTTGAGGAAAACATTTCTACATTTTTCTCCATATAATGGACTGATATGGTGCCCCGATTTTGAACTTTTGAACTGTAAATGATCCCAGCCGAGGAAGAAGGGTCTTATCTAGTGAAATGATCGGTTATTTTTATTAAAAAAATACAATTTAAATACTTTTTAATCTCAAACGCTCGTCTACAAAACTGATGATAAAGACATTTATAATGTTACAACAGATTTGTATTTTAGATTAATGCTGTTCTTCTGAACTTTCTTTTTAATTAAAAAAAAAAAAATCTACTCAGCTGTTTTCAACATAATAATAATAATAAACATTTTTGAGCAGCAAATTAAAATATTAGAATGATTTCTGAAGGATCATATGACTGGAGTAATGATGCTAAAAATTCCACTTTGAAATCACATATCTAAATTACATTTTAATATAAAATCAAATAGAAAAATAGAAAGTTCATTTAAATAGTAAAAATATTTTTAAAAATACTGTTTTGGCTGTACTTTCGATCAAATAAACTTGGTCTTGGTGAGCAGAAGAGACTTCTTTAAAAAAACAATTAAAAAATTACTGTTCAGAAACTTTTGACTGGTAGTGTATATTTAAAATACAATTATTTCATACTAAGTATAATATTTAGTATTATACTTAGTTACACTTGTGCACAATGCACATTTTTTAATATTAAGTTTAAAATGTGCAAATATGTAAATGTATTTGTAGTATACTGAATAAATATTTCAAATACATTTTAGTATATTCATTTTTCAGTAGGGTTTAAAATGAGATTTATAGATAAATTAAATTAATTCTATAGGAAATCTATACACAATTAATAGAAAAAGGATTTATAAATCAATTAAGATAATTCTATAGGAAATCTATTCACATCTAATAGACAAAAGGATTTATAGATAAATTAAGATAATTCTATAGGAAATCTTTACACAATTAATAGACAAAAAAAGATCAAATTTAACATTATTGCTTTTTCATTCTGCTAAGTCATTTTTAAAATAAAATATTTCTTATCAGGTTTATTAATCAAACAACAAACTAAAATAATATAAAAATATAATAGTGTAATTTCCATATAATATTTTATTTAATCTTTTAGTTTTAGTACAATGACAATAAAAGACACTTATTTAATTTTTCAAACAACTTATTTTTCTCAACACTGTATAAATGGGTCTACATGACAATATACTTGAATAGCCTCAATGTTATAGGAATGAGGTCCATCACAAGGGCAGTTATTCCCAAAAATGAAGACAAAGCAAAATAAGAATGAAGGGAACGAAAAAAGAATGAACTAATCCACAATAGCAAACAAACCCCTCTGTCATGCTATAAAAAAGCATTCAAAATGATAGCTTGACAGCTGTTTTTATCGCTTTAGGGAGACGGATTTTCAAACAGTCTTCTAAAACACTGAGACACCAAAGCTTGTGTATTATTTATAATGCCTCAGAAAAGCCTGTTCTTAATATTATTTAACCTCTGTGATCATTAGCCTCTGAGCGTGCTGTTTTCAGGTAACTGATGATGTTGAACACACACATTTTCTACCTTTGCACATTTGCATTTGCATGCAGAACCCGTTTACGCAGTTTTCTAGGGTTTTCCCACAGCACCATCAAAAATGAATATCCTAAGCCTCAATGACCTAGAAAAAAACTGTGAGACCCTTTTGCAGTCTGCTGTCATGAACACCACCCCTTTAAGTTCAAATTGCAGCGCTGTCTTAATAAAAGAAATACGGGATAAATTGATTTGCCTTCCTTATGCTTTGGGGGGGAGATCTCTTTCATTTTGGGTCTAGGGAAATTCTGAACATTCTAGCCAAGTAGTGGAGCAAGAAAAAAAAAGAGCTCATTTAAAGTCTGTGTTCAAAAGCTTTTCACTCCCTGTTGTGGGTTTATCGTTGTGCATTACTTTTTTAATTGCCTGTGAGATATAAGTTCCATTGTAACTACCACAGTGTGGCATTTTGTAATGATTTGCTATTAAAGCCTTATTAGCAATTGATCAGGTGACAATCAATTCACCTTCCTTGCAAATATTATAAGTACTTGGCTTAATGCATCTAGTACATTGGATCTTTGATTAAATAATCTAAAGAGCTATGAAGCACAATATGAAAATTCAATATGTGCTCAAATAAGTTTGCTGCATTGCTCAAAGATCTTATATAATGGTTAGGGTGCTTTAAGGTACAAATCAAATCTCAGCTGCTCTTTTTAATTGTAAAGAGAGATTTATTCATCCCTAACCTAGAAGAGGACCTACACATTTTGTTCAGCAGTTCCACTTCAAGGCGCCGGCTAAGCCTGTGGGAGTCAAGCATATGCTGGATTTTAATGCTGTAAATTTATAATGAGGATGCCATCACACTTCGTATTCATAAATCTGACAATGTTTGAAATCCACATTTAACAATGCTGAACATATGCGATTATGTATGTACACTCAAATGTGAGTAATTGAAAAGCTAGCATGCAATGGTTTGGTTCCACAACCTTAAAGCGACAGTTCCAGTAAGACCTGTAAGACCTTTCTTTATCTTCAGAACACAAATTAAGATATGTTGACCCTTTCTGACCTGTTCTGACATGTTCAAGGCCCAGAAAGGTATAAGGACATCACTAAAATAGTCCATGTGACATCAGTGGTTCAACCGTAATTTTCTGAGGATACTTTTGTGCACAAAGAAACAAAAATAATGACTTTATTCAACAGATTCTTCTCTTCTGCATCAGTTGACACACGTTCATTAGAGTACTACTACGACACAGTCTATTTCCCTGATTAAAATGATCAGTTGATTTTCAAGTACTAGTTGGTGTGACGTCTTGAAATTGCATTTACTGGAGTGATTTCAGCAGTTTCAAATGGAGCATTTGCTTTTGTGGTTGTGATTTTCTGTCATCATTCAAATCTTTTGATTCTGTTCAATAAAAGATTCACTCAGATTGACTGACTGATTTGTTCAGTGATGTTACATTATTGTGAGCCTTTTTAAAGGGGTCATCGGAGGCTAAGTTCACTTTTTCATGTTGTTTGAACATTAATGTGTGTTGGCAGTGTATGTACAAATCTACTCTATAATGATAAAAATCCATGCAGTGGTTTTTAATTAATCTGTAAAAATAATATCCCCTTTTTCAAATCGAGCCATTCTCAGATGCCTGTCGGTGTGCCGTCACAAACATTAGGTTGCTTTTAACCTTATGCTAGAGTATGTAAATAATTAAATAAATTAGCATGATAATATCATATATCGGCGATCTTACAGGTTGACGTTAGGACCCAACAGTACTATAGCGTATTATTTACTCACCCTCCATGTATCCTAGGTGTATATGACCCTTCTTTCAGACTAATGCAGTAAGAGTTATCATTAAAGGCCTCCTGTAGCGAATCAATGCGTTTTTGTACAAAAAATATCCATATTTAAAATGTAAGAATCACTTTAATCTAGCTTGCGCTAACAGTTGTACATGGAACTTGCCGCTTTGGCAAGGGGCGTGGCAGTACTGAAAACTGTCGAAGCTGTTCGCCAATCACAACACAGTGGGATAGCTAACCAATCACATTTAGTTTTTCCGGAAGGCTGGCCTTCATCAAACCCAGAACTAATCGAGCCATTTGTGCCAGGCTAGGGAGAAAGGTATTGTAATAATGTAAATTATGTGAAAAAATAATGCATTTTTCGAACCACCAAGCATGAGAGCATGTTCTAGTACACCTCACAAAATCAAGACTTTGTAAAAGAGCATAAAAGAACTTCAGCAAATTAAATCTTATTCTAGTTAGGGTAATTGAAGATGAACGAAGGTCTTACGGATTTGAAATGACATGAGGGTGAGTAATTAATGAGAGAATTTTCATTTTTGGGTGAACTATTCCTTTAATTAATGACAACTTGATATTTAAGAACAAAAAAACATTCAAACTGGTGTTTTCTTTTTTATTGTATTAACACCTTATTTTTACACTGTAGACATTTATATTAAAGCTGAGTTGAAATTTACAGTCTCACAGTGTTGCTTACAGTATAAACAAAAAACACAGTATAAATGTGGCAAAAACAGAAATGCCAGGTCACTCTGGCATTGTCCAATCCAAAGGTAGAACAGATCGTATCTGCCTGCCCTTATTTTCCCCTTCTCTGACGTTCTCTCATGTCAGAAGAGAAGATATAAACTCATTCACAGATATTAGCTTGCCTCAGTGATATTCCAGATAAGACGGCAACAGGGTTGTTGAAGACTATAGCATTATCACACTAATGTTACTCAACCAAACCAATCAGCAATCCCAAATCTGCCTTGTGGTGGGAATACACCTCATCAACAACTCACAGTCTACATTAAAAACCATTTAAACAGCCTTGATGAGTCATTTAATCCACATTATAGCCTCTGAGAGATAAGACACTTGCAGGACTTGCGGTTTGGCAACAATACATGCAAACACAACATATTGCGATAATATAAACCCTCAAGATGGAAGAAACAATTTCAACACCAATTTAAACGAGCAGGAAACTCTTCTTAAGATAAACTGAACTGTTTGTTGAGCACTGTTTATAATCTGAAGTGCTTCAAGGAGCATCACACGCTGAGAACAATTTCCAGTTTCACTTGTTGCCATAGTACTCACATCTATACCTCCACTGCTCGCTAAAGAGCAAAGAGCACCTCAGTTTACCATTCGACCCAATTAAAGTGAAAGGTGAAAGGTGAGCATGTGTGGTTGTGCTGCTATGGTGCTCATATTTTATCTTTGTCCATCTATTTTTTTTACTCTACGCCAGTGGCAGCCCATTGGAAATCCATGTAGTAGTTCTCTCCCTGGCATTCGCTCTATTGATTATGTGTCTGGATAGCTAGCGAGCAGGTCTGTGTGAAGTGGTGCAGAAAGAGAGGGTGGAGAGAGAAGAGGAGAATGAGAATGAGAAGGGAGGAGCAGGAGAAGAGGGGAAAGAATCTGTTTGGATTCATGAAGAAAGGCTGTAGCTCGCCAGTTATTTTACAGAAGGATGTTTAAGCTAAATGTCGATGACCGCACTGCACTCGTGTTCCTGGTTCCCTTGAGAAACCTAGCTCAGAAAATTCCCAGTTTCACTGCAAACCAGCCAATCAGAGCTCACTGCTACCACTTTACATGCAGAACGGATGTATAGCTGTGCTCAAGTTTTGCTTGGAAGTTCCTCACGAGTTTGGAAATCGGAATTACAATGTGATGTGCGTTCAAATGATTTTAACCAGAATAAAATAGACTGAGCAATTTCATTTTCCTTTTCATATGCTGACAATGGATATGAACAAGTTAAAATGCATTTTGTGTAAAAATAATGAGCAATTTTGTAGTCACTGTTGATTCATTTAAAGGGATAGTTCACTCAAATGAACTTGTAAGACCTTCATTCATCTTTGGAAGACAAATTAAGATATTTTTGATGAAATCCAAGAGCTTTCTGAGCCTGCATAGACAGCAATGTAATTACCACGTTCAAAGACCAGAAAGGTGGTAAGAAAATTGTTAAAATAGTCCATGTGACATCAGCGGTTCAATCGTAATTTTATGAAGCTACAAGAATACTTTTTACTACGAGATTAAAGCGGAAGAGAAGCAATTGATCAGAAATAAATAAAGTAGTTATTTTTGTTTTCTTTATGCACAAAAAGTATTTTTGTAGCTGCAATGTCAGATTTCATAGTGTTCCGAAGATGGACGAAGGTCTTACGGGTTTTGGAATGACATGAGGGTGAGCAATTAATGACAGAATTTTAATTTCTGGGTGAACTATCCCTTTAATGCATCCTTGCTGAATAAAAGTATTTATGTTAATATATATTAATTGTGTAAATACATGCGCATAGGTTATGTACGTGCATCTCAGTGCCTTCACAGCAAATGCTGCTACACAAACTGTTATCATTTACACGTGTGGAGCGTCTCAAACTCCATCTCTGAACATCTTTGAGTTTGGGTTTATTAAAAGGCTCACCTGGGAACACAACGCGAGCTATTTCATCAGATTTGTGAGGTAAATCATTTATAAACCTACGCAAACACAGGAGAATAACGTTACATCATCTTTGCTAAATTGTTCATTGCGATTTCAAAATAAAAGCTCAAACCCTCATTCTGAGTTTACTTGTTTTCATGTCCACATATTCAAGAAATTACAGTGGCTGTTGCTTTTCTGCCATAAAGAAATGGCAGAATATTAAAGATTAAGTGGACATTTGAAATAAATGTTGTTGAGTCAATATTACACATGGATTACATTGTGGAGTAAAGTGTAAAAACAATCAGCAGGCCCTTGGCGGCCTCTGCAGGCATTTTAACAATAAAACCATATGATTTCTTGCATTTGGTAAACTTTATTTTTCCTCATTGCTATTATGTATGTATTTTAAGTCATATTAAAGGCTATTGTTCACTTGTATTTTTATATTACTACAAAAAAATATATATATAATTATCCGATTACTCCATTAATCGGCAGAATAATCGACAGATTACTTGATTATTAAAATAGTGACAGCCCTACACTAAATTAAATTAAACCAATACACAGTTACAAAATATAATGATCAGTTCTTCCACCTTAATTATTTTTTGACATGGCCTCGAATTGGAATGTCCAGGCTTAGGGAAAATCAGCAGGTGCCTACTGGGAATTATATCTTTATGGTGGCATTTATGTGCACTGAACTCGTAAAGACGTTCATTCTGACATAAATGCAACATATCATCAAGAGAGGGTCCCAGGGGGGATTCTAGGATTTCAGCTCTAGCTTTACCTTTAAAAAATGAGCTCGGAGGAATGTTATTTGCTTTAGGAGCTTGAGGTCCTGAGTTCATGCCTGACTGACTGTTTTTTACTGTATTATTGGTGTTTTGACTGCACTTTATTCTGTGATTTCAAAAGATGGAGAGTGTTAAACAGATACTGCAGCATCTGTTTAATAGGGTCTGTCTACGAACGCTGGCATGCATGATTTATTCTAGAGCAAAAACAAAATAACGTTATTCTTTATTGATTACTGAGAGGAAAATATCACTCTGTTGAAGATGTGTTTGTTTGTGTGTGTGTGTCGGTTTAAAAAATGATAAACAAGGGAGAGAGAGAGGTGGAAAAAAAACTGGAAAGACAGGCAAGAAAAGAAGCAGAACGCAACTGATGACATTTGTGAAAATGCCAATGTAGCTGATGGATGGAGGTTCTCACTGGCAGGCGGGAAGACTCCTCACGGCAGGTGCCCAGCGACACCAAAGAGGACACAGTCAAAGAGAATCAGCAACCTTCTTAATTATCACCACAACTGAATATCATTAGGCTTTCTGTAGGAATGTTTATCCATAATTAACTCACTACATATTAATAATAAATTAACTTTGATAAATTTTTAACAGCTACATACTGCTGGAACTTTGCCAAACAAATATATGGTGAGCTGGACAAAATGGTTGATCCCACACAGAAACAGCCTGTGAAGGTATCAAAGCAGTTTAATTCATTTGGCTTAAATGAAAAATAATGTACCTTTTATGGGACTGAAGAAAATGCCTTTGGAGCACAAAAGGCGCAGTGATCAGAAAGTAAAACGTAGCTTTTGACCTGATGAAACAGGGGCTTTCTTCATTAAGAGCAATGGTATGTGAAAAGGAAAGAGTGCGTAAATCGGTTCCTCCATTTTCTGCTTGATTGCTTAACACACTGTTCTCCTTGACTCTTTTTTCCCCTCCTCTCTCCTTTCTTATTTTCTAATCCTTAATTCATTTTCTGTGCCCCTTAACTTCATTTTTATTCTTCCCTACATCTCTCTCAGAATGAATGCAAGACTCTGGATTCTCACAATCATTTGTGACTTTATATTGGGTTTGGGTAGCAAAGGTCAAAATCACAGTACAATTAGATGTTCTTTGGCATCGAGACAAATTTAGCCTCTACATTTTAAAAATCTGAAGAAGAGTGTTTATGCATTTGAAATTATAAAACAGAAGGTCAAGATTAAATCATAATGGACCATATTTAAAATACATTATTGAGCAGTGTTCATTGTTGCACTTCATTCCAAATAAAAAATGTAAAAAAAATAAATAAATAAATAAAAAATCTGAAAAATGATGGGTTAAAAACAATTTAACTATTTTTAAAAAAGTACTATATGGCTGGCTAAACTCAAAATTAAAAATTAAAAATCAGACTCAGTACTCAGTACAGATCAGTACTTATTACTAGAGGCATCAGCAATAATCAAAAGGTGAACATTTATTAATAAGCAATTAAAAAAGTTTATTATTTAATTGTTATTTATTCAACTTATTAATAAATGTTAATTTATTGAACATATTAATGTTCATTTACAACCTATTTTGGGTTCGTTTTAAGCAAGAAATATAGTAATTTTTAAGCAATAGTCGAATTAAATAAAACTACCCAGAAGACTGGGCTAAATATTTAACCCAACTGCTGGGTCAGAACAACCCAATCACTGGGTTTGTCCATATTTCACCCAGCGCTGGGTTGTTTTAAACCCAGCATTTTTTTGAGTGTTATTGGATTATTTTCAATATTTTTTACCCAGATGCCGGGTAGTTTTCCTGTAACTAAGCTGCTTGGTAATTTTTTAATGCTGGGTTATTTTTTTCTACCTAGCTGTTAGGTTGAGCCTGTCTCCAACGAAACAGCCCAACTGTTGAGTTACAGTCAGAGCGCAGGCTTTTGTGTCGTCTACAGGAGTGAGTGGTTCTCAGCGCTGCCATGCACTCCTTCAGGTTACCAAATAACCCAGCATTTTTTAGAGTGTACATTCTAAAAAAAATGCTGGGTTATTTTTTTAAATCCAAATGCTGGGTTCAGCCTGTTGGGTCATTTTATTGGGTTGTTTTTAATATTTTTACCCAGGTGCTGTTTTTTTTTTTTTTTAAACCCAAATGCTGGGTTTAACTTGTTGGTTAATTTTATTAATAACTTGATGGTTATTTTTAATACTTTTTACCTGGGTGCTGAGTAGTGTTTTTGTAATTAAGTTGTTGGGTCATTTTTAACACTGGGTTATTTTTTTCTACCCAACCGCTGGGTTGAGCCTGTCTCTGACTAAACAACCCAGCTGCTGAGTTCAGAGCGTAGGCTTTTTAAGTCCTCTACAGGAGAGAGCGATTCTCAGCGCCGCCGATTTGGTGCACTTCTTCAGCGAAATAAAGGTTTGTATACATGTTGTTTAATCTATAACGTCTTTACTGTTCTGTAAATTATATTATTTTACGCAACGCAACATAAGGACGAGATGTCAGCTGTGTCAGCAGAGTTCACTTTGCATGATGGAAATGCCTTTTGCCTTGCATAAAATAAATCGATTTTATTCGTTACTATGCTGAGTTTTAAAATATGTCCTCTAATGTCAGTACTGTTTGTTTATGGGCAGGTTGTCCATCCAGCAGGAGAATTAGTGCTATTTCAGTAAAAAGTGATTACAGAGAGTGGTTGAATAGAATAAAATTAAATGTTACTTTTAAAAGTTACATTTTTTATGTCTAAAATGCTTGTCAAATGAGTTTAAATGTATGTAATATTGTAAACTATGTTGTATTCACCCAAATAAATTCAATTTGTTTTGTATTTTGTCTTTTGATTATTGCTGTTGCCTCTAGTAATTCTGTGTGTGTTTTTTATAAGTTCCAGTCCATTTTAAGCCAGCAATATAATAATTTTTAAACAATAGTTGACTTAAATAAAATAACCCAGCATGTTTGGTAAAAACATTTAACCCAACCAGCTGGGTCAAAATAACCCAGCTTGTGTTCTGTCCAATATTTACCCAGTGCTGTTAAAAACAAATTGGGTTGTTTTTAACCCAGCATTTTTTAGAGTGTAGTTGCACTGATATTAAAATATTAAACATTATATAATAAATAGTCTGAATATTTTACCAAAATCAAAATTTAAAACACATAATTTAATCGGAGTTGCACCTTATTACAAATGAAAATGTAATACTGTTCAATAATAAATATTAAAAGTTATAATTTAAAACACATTATTGAACACTGTTCGTTGTTGCACATTATTCCAAATAAAAAATGTTATTCAATAATACTAGAATATTATGTGTCCTCTATCATTTTATGATTCTTATGGGTGCTCACGAGTGCTGCTGTACACTCTTAAATAACGACTTTGTAACTCCATAGCGACCCAAATGTCTATGCAACATTACATCATCAAAACATGATGCATTAGAACAGTACACATTTTAAAGTGTATTTAGTAGTTTTCTTTCATAAGACATTTCTGAATTTTACTCAGATTCCTGCAGCATTTTTGACAAATTGCTTTAGCTATAAGCCTCCATGATTCAAACACTGCTGTCAGCATTACAGCAGCGCAATGTCAAAATAACAAAGCTGTGTTGCTTTCCAAATTAAAGCAGGGAGAGGTGATAAGGACAGAGTAGCAGCACTAACAGATGGGGTGATCAACCTTCCATTTATATCTAAATTGAATCTATTCCACCACCATCTAAAGAGCACCACAGTGTGTCTTAGATCAAAAGATGCCTTCTGCACCTCACGCAACTGTAAATATCCCAGGAGATAGATATGACTTGGACTCAGTAGTACATATACATGGTCCTCTTGTGACTATAATGAGATATTGTTTTCATTTTTTCATGATAATTTATTCATTTTCTCTCTTTCGCTTGCGGGGAGTTTGTTTGCTGTGTTGAGGAGCAGTGAGGTTCTGCTTGATGAGAGCTTCTGTGTTTGCTGGCTTTGTACCCTCCTACTATGAATAAAACACCAGACGCTCACAAACCAAAATACTAGGCAGGAGTGCAAAGTAGTATGAGTAGTACTCAAAATATGCTCACAAACACACAAGCACATACAAAGGCTAACATGTACATCAGAGGCGTTTCCTCCGAGCAGGCAAAATTAATTCGTAGTACAAAAATAAAGCAATGCCAATATTACAAAATATAACGTGTATAACGTGTTTTTCTAAAGAAACATTGTCCAACATCGACACCAGCAGGTAAAGTTACAGCGGAAGTCTACATCTCTCTCACCTCCCCTAAGAACACTGAGTTTTAATAGATGCCCTAAAGCAGGGGTGCCCAACCCTGTTCCTGCAGAGTTTAGTTCCAACCCTGATCAAACACACACTCTTAAAAATAAAGGTGCTTCAAAAGGTTCTTTACAGCAATGCCATAGAAGAACCACTTTTGGTTCCACAAAGAACCATTCAGTCAAAGGTTCTTTGAAGAACCATCTCTTTTTTACCTTTTTATAATGTGAAGAACCTTCTTTCACCACAAAGAACCTTTAGTGAAACAGGTTCTTCAGATGGTAAAAGTTCTTTATGGAACCATTGGACAAAAATGGTTCTTCTACGGCATCGTGAAGCACCTTTATTTTTAAGAGTGCACCTGTCTGTAATTATCAAGTGCTCCTTCAGATCCTAATTAGTTGGTTCAGGTGTGTTTGATCAGGGCATTCTGCGTTTGCGAATCAGTCTGCATGAGCAATATAATGGCATTAATGGGAAGACTGATTTTAAAAAGTAAGTAAACAACTCACACACTCACCTCAGATACCTCAAAATAAAACTTAAACTGGGGTGCTACAGTGATCAAAAGTACGAAATCGCTCACAACTCATAAACCGTCAGCCGTAGGCTCAAGTGTCTAATGTTGTTAATCCTTAGCTCACGCCGAACAAAATGCATGTCTCAGATTCAATCGCGAGCCAGGCGAAATTTTTGGATATTTCACATTTTTCGAAAAACCTACTTTTTAATCATTTGTCCTATCAACATAAAAATTGTTGTGCGCGGTCTTGGTCCGAAGTGCCACAAGTGTCTGCAAGGACATTTGCATATCTCAAAAAACATAGCGGCCATTGGCAGACGAATTCTGAGCATCTGTTAGACAAGGTTAACGGAGGCCGATCGGAGTGAAACCCGATTTTTTTAAAAAAGCTGGCCACTGGGGGGGCAATATTGCATTGTTCAAGGGTGTAAACGATTGTACTTTGCGCAATATTCACATCATACCATAGAACTCCTCATTCCAGACAACTTTGCCTCTAGAACCACTGCTGTCAATCAAATCGTTTGTTAAATGATTGAGAAGATGTAAAAGCCCTACTTTTGCAAACTAGTCCTAGGTTCTGGAAGAAAAAAACACTGCAGTACAATTTTCTGGGCTCTCTAGGTTTATAATTATTAAAATACCGTTGAAATTTTCCCTTTGGGAAGCTGTAACGGGGTCGTTTACCAAATGGGCCTGTCCAAATTTACCAAAAATCCTATAAAGCCTAAAGGAAAACTCAAAACTTCAAGAAACCGGCTGAGCACGTGACAGGTAGTTCTAAACAAGCATGCAAAGTTTCAAGGGGATCAGACCACAGCTGGTGCTATAACAGTCATAAACATAAAAAAAACAAAACAAACAAACAAAAAAACATTTCTATGGTAAATTATCTGGATTTGCCAAAAATGCTTTTTTAAATCATTGATTTAGGTGGCTATAGGCATGCTAAATAATGTCTTTTTTCATATGTGCTTAAATGCCTAAAAGTGCTTGAACCCCGGTAATCGCTACTTGCAGCTATATTTTAAAATGTTTCTGCCTTGAGTTATTATTTTGGAATAAATGTAAAATGCTTAAAAAACTTGATGAGATTCATACTTGACTTTATAAATAAAATATTTATTACATTGTTAATATAAAAAATATAAAATTGAATTGTATAATGTATATTTAATCAAGAAAATGTGACTGGGACATGAATTTACATTTGATTTAAAAAAAAATTGAGGAAAAGTTCATTTCAGAACATCTGTCGATCTGTCTATTGTTTTATCTATTGTTCTGTTTGTCTATCTGTTAAGTCTATAAAGTTACAAACTTCTAAAAGTGTTTTTTTTTAAGGATTTCAATGTTTTTAAAAACTTTTGAACAAGGCTTTGTGAAGTCAGCATTTAAAGTCTCTGACAAACTTAACTTTTTTAGTTAAATATTACAGTGTTTACAGATGAATTTCAACTCAGCATTTCTTTGCTACCACAGTTCAAAATAAGGAATTTAAATCCAATCTAAAAGGCATTTACACTTCAGTTGTGAATGGCTTACAAGTCTGTCAATGTGAGCAATTACTCCTGCACACAAAGCACACTGGAAACTCACATCAAGTGATTTCAATGCAGGAGACATGAAAGGAACAATATAATACTCAGATATACCTGTAGCACACAGATTTTGTGCAATATGAATGCGTTTTTTAAATTTTCAAAATACTTTCATTGAATTAAAAATATATTTACACTCTCACACCTCTCTGCCATCTTGGATTTATTTCCCCCCCCCAGAGCTTCTTGTGACGCATTATCAGAATGCCTTCTTTATGAAGTGTGCCGTAGAATTGGGCAAAACATTTTAAGAAGGATAATTAAGTTATATTTTGAAACACCCTTTGTGTAGGAAGTGTGCCTGTGATGCCTTAAAAGTTCTGCCTACAGATACAGCTCATTAGGTTTTTGGAACAGAGCGACCATCTCCAGCTGTTTGTTATTATGATCAAAGTCTGTTCCTCTTAACATCTCTCAAGGAACAGAGTTACATTACAGTAGTGAATTTTTCTGTGATTTTTCTGTTTTAGTACACTGTGGGGAACTATGGATAAATATAGTCGCCAAGTAAAAAAGTAAAATTATATGCTAAATACGAAAAAATCTAGAAATCTATTAATCTACAAAGAAATCTATTAGCTGAGCCATTGCTTGCATTGTAAACCAGCAAGTAGAGAATATGGGCTGGTTTCTGGCCATTCTTGCTGGAAGCAAGGGCTTGATATGAAGGATGGGGAATTAGAAAAGCCTCTCCATAATCTCCTCCAACACCACTGCAAATATAAATCCTTCCATGAGTTCTTGGAACGAGATGCTTCCGCTGGTGAGGGGCAAAGTCTGATGGACAGTCCAGCCTGCTCTTGTTGATGACATACCCAGATTAATGGCCCATGTGCTGCTATTACTTCAGGCTAGGGACCACAACTCATTGTGTCATCCTGTCCACCAGCGGCAGTTGGTATGTATATGACTGTGTACAAATCTCTCTCAGCTGTTTCTTTAATAGCCAAAACACTGATATGCAAACCCCCACATGTACTGCAGTACGATTTAACACAAGGTCTGTAATACCAGAAGAAAGCTATTTGTTAGCATTCCCATTTATCTTAATGGCAGTTCCTCAATAAGAGCATAACCCATTTCACACTTCACACTTTAAGAGCCCTCAAAAATGGGAGTAGTAGAACACTGTACTTTAATGTGATACGTTTGCATTTATATACTTCGGTCAATGGCATACAAGAATGCCCACAAAGAAAGTAAAACGGGGAAACTTATATACTGTATAATGTACATGTATACATACATTATTTGAATTTCTTGGTAATTGTTTTTATCATGAGTTATTCAGTGAGAGTTGCACCAACCTTGCCTTGGCATTAAAGAAGAAGTCAATTTCCAAAACAACAATTTACAAATAATTTACTCACCCCCTTTGTCATCCAAGATGTTCATGTCTTTCTGTCTTCAGTCGTAAAGAAATTATGGGTTTTGAGGAAAGCATTTCAGGATTTTTCTTCATATAATGGACTTCAATTGTGCCCCCGATTTCAAACTTCCGAAATGTAGTTTAAATGCAGCTTCAAAGGACTCCCGAGAACGATCCCAGCTGAGGAAGAAGGGTCTTATCTAGCGAAACGATCAGTCATTTGTTTCAAAAAATAAAAATTTGTATACTTTTTAAGCACGAAAGCTCGTGTAGCACAGGCTCTCGGACAAGGGGGTGAGTAAATTATTTGTAAATTGTTGTTTTGGAAGTGGAGTTCTCCTTTAAAAGGTGAAATCAAATGAAATTATTGGGGAGAAAAAACATACTGACTTTGAAGCAGTCAAGAGGGGTTGCATCAATATTTTCTGTTTTTATGTACTTGTTGTGATTGGACCACATGACTTTGGAGACAACATTTTTCTTTCCTTTGGCGGACAATAGTTTTTCAAAAAGGGATAGTTCAACCCAAAATGAAAATTACCCCATGATTTACTCACCCTCAAGCCATCCTAGGTGTATATGACTGTCTTCTTTAAAACGAATACAATCGGAGTTAATTTAAAAAATGTCCTGGCTCTTCCAAGCTTCATAATGCCAATGAATGGGTGTTGAGATTTTGAAGTCCAATAAAGTGCATCCATCCATCATAAAAAGCACTCCACATGGCTCCAGGGGGTTAATAAAGGCTTTCTGAAGCGAATCAATGCATTTGTGTAAGAAAAATATCAATATAAAACTGTAATTCTACTAATCAATATAAACCGTAATCTCTAGTTTCTGCTAACTGTCTTACACACGTTAACAAGAGAGTGGAGTTCCAGTGGATGAAGTAGGACGTAGGCGTAGCGTCAGCTCCGGTGAGAATATGCTAGTCTTGAGAAAACCAAGTTTTGTTTACAGCAAAGGAAAAACAGCGTCTATGACTTATATCGAAATCCTCCAACTTTTTTATTTACAAATCCTCATTTTGTACTTCTAAATCATAACCAGTGTTTTGTTTTGCTCTCTCCACTCTCATCCGGTGGAACCCCACTCTCTTGGGAATGTGTGTATGACAGTTAGCGGAAGCTAGAGATTATGGCTTATAAAGTTTTAAATATGGATATCATTTCAGTTCAGAAGGCCTTTATTAACCCTCCCCCCCAGAGTATTTTCTTATTTTTTATTTTTTTATGATGGATGGATGCACTTTATTTTTCCTTAAAATCTCAATATCTATTCACTGCTATTATAAAGCTTGGAAGAGCCAGGATATTTTTTAGTATAACCATGGGGTTAGGGGTGTGCCATATGATGATTTTTGATCATGGACGATAAAAATGTCTCCATGATCTGCTTTTCAAGAAATATCATATTATCATACTATTCTATTAGCTGCAGTTCTGGCACCTCCGTCTCAATATACTGTACAACGCAACATACATTCACATCAGTGTTAATTCAGCGGTAGAGTTACACTCACAGGACACTGCATTTATTCACAATATATTTATTCACAATTTATTCACATTAAATAGCACTTAATTATTGAACTAAGTTATGTATCGCATCTGATTGTGCTAATACTGTTAAAACACACAAGATTTACACATTAACACAGTTGCTAATGTCTAAAGTGAAAGTAAACAATTGAGAGAAAAACGGATGCATGCCTGTATATTAGATGTGTGTAGCTCTTAAAGCGACAGTACTAAACATTCTGCCGCTTGTCATTAAAGGGATAGTTCTCCCAAAATTATAATTGTGTCATTATTTACTTACTTACATGTTGCCCCAAACCTGTATTAATTTCTTTCTTATGCTAAACACAAAATAAGATATTTTGAAGAATGTGGGTAACCAAACAGTAGCTGGTCCCCATTGAATTTAGTAATATAAATGATCAAATAGATAAAGTTTAACAGAAAAAAGTAACTCGTTCAGGTTTAAAACAACCTGAGAGTGAGTAAATGATGGTATAAAATGCTCTTGACTGAGGAATTTTAATGCAGTTGCTTTAATAAGAATCAATGTACAATTAATGTAGTGTATAAGTATATAGTGTTTGACATAATTCCATTTCTTGAATGCCATTGCTCAATACATCTACCGTACCTGAAAAATAAAGCTCTGTTTGTTTTATTTGTATTATGTTTATTTGTAATGTGTATCTTTGTTCTCATTTTTTAATAACAAAGATAATGACAAAGATTTTTTATCTTCACTCACTTTGGCCTAAATATCTGCCATTCTTTTTTATTTTATACTTTGTTACCTTGAAATGCTTTGTTTTTCAAAAGGAAAATTAGTTTGATTGTACTGCTCAGACAACTTGCAAAATAGTAAAACCAACATGACAAAAAAATCGTGATATTTCTGAAAAAAATAGCCTATTTCTTTTTTATGATGTAAGGTCAGTTGAATCACCCTGATGTTTTTGACATTATAATTAATTTTAATTCAGAAATTAAAGACATGCAGCTCTTAGAGGTTTTAAATGTTTACAATTAGTTTCATTTACAGGTAGGACAGAAAAACGTTTTCAAGTCATTACAGGTAAAAAATAAAAAAAAATAGGAATTGCGTCACTGACCCATTTACAATTGCTTTTTCACCACAGGAAAAAAAATGTCTATTGTCTACGTGAGATGTATTAACAGCACTTATCAGCAGGGGCTAATTGGCAAATGCTAACCAGCCAAACCTTGACCCCTGGGTTTAACAACATGAAGCTCATTTAAAATAGCATTTCCTGAGGTGTCAACAAAAGTTTGAAGTTTTTACGCCCGCAGAGTTCACACAGTCATCGTTCTGACACCCGATTCCACGCTCAGGACAAACTGATGGGACCAAAACAATGAAAAGTGCTCATTCTACAATTCTAGGCATTTTCTCTAGCATTTCCCCCTGGATTTTCTTTGTGTTTAGTTATTCATCAGGCACAAGGACAAATGTGCAGTCTGTGAAGAGAAATTTTCCCACAGTGTTCCTGAAATGAAGGAATTTACTGCATATTCTCTATCAGGTTTTAGGGGCTAATTGGCAAATGCTAACCCCCCCCCCTTGAGCCCTGCCATTTAACAAAATTGAGAAAATCATTTAAAATGGGTGATTTCCTGAGTTTGTAATTACAAATGATTTAAATTATATCACATTTCACACACCCAGACACAAGCTTGCACGCAAATCACATAAATAGAACATGTCAGTGAGAAGGGGAGGGGTGAGAGGAGGCTGGTTGTGACTAAGACTGAGTTACTGTACGTGTGAACACTTGACTGCAGGACAAACTGATGGGATAGAAACAATGAGAAAGGGGGTGAGATCATGAGAACAACAAGAAGCAGGCAGGATCGAGATATTTCACCCAGAGCTTTTAGAGGGGAAAATTCAGTTGTTTTAAAGGGACAGTTCACCTAAAAATGAAGATTCTGTCACCACTTACCCTTAAAGGAGAAGTCCATTTCCAGAACAACAATTTACAGATAATGTACTCAGCCCCTTGCCATCAAAGATGTTCATGTCTTTCTTCAGTCGTAAAGAAATTGTGTTTTTTGGGGAAAACATTTCAGGATTTTTCTCCATATAATGAACTGCTATAGTGCCCCAAGTTTGAACGAGCTTCAAACGATCCCAAATGCGGTTGTAAACGATCCCAGCCAAGGAAGAAGGGTCTTATCTATTGGTTATTTTCATTAAAAAAATACAATTTAAATACTTTTTAATCTTAAATGCTTGTCTTGTCTTGCTCTCCCTGAACTCTGTGTATTCTGGCCAGTCATGGGCAGTAACAAAGTAGCTATACTTCATTACTGTACTTAAGTACATTTTTCAAGTATCTGTACTTTACTGGAGTAGTTTTATTTTTAGTAACTTTTACTTTTACTTCACTACATTTCATAAAACATATCGTTACTCCTTATAATATATCGCATGCTCTGAGACGCAGAAGCGGTGTCTGATTCATGAACAAATTGATTCTTTTCAATGAACCTGTTAAATTGATTCGTCAGTCGCACCAAACGATTTATTTACAAATTGGAATGATCCGATTGCAGCTGTTCTTGATTCGACAACTTACTGATTCAAATCTGTTTTCCCTCAGGTACATCGCAGTGTAAGCTTTACATTGAATATTACTAGTCCATAACATAGTCCATATCAACAACAAAAATGTATTTTTACTCCATATAGTGGTTATTTTGGGAAAATCCCAGGTATTTTGAGCAGTAGGATTATAAAAAATATATGCTAATATAAAATTCAATTAGTAGTCAATAAGTAGCCTATATAAAACTGCAAAATAAATCTATCAGTACTTTTTTTTTTACTTAAGTGCATAAAAAATCGGGTACACGGTAAAAAACAATTTGTTGCGTCAACTTAAAATAATTTGTACCCTGGCTGCCTTAAAATTTTAAGTTCAGTCAACTCAAAAAAAGTTTATTCAAATTGAAATGTTAAATTATACTAAGTGACAACTTACATATTTGAGTTGAATCAACTTGAAGGCAGCTGGGTTACTTACCCATCTGTTAAGTTTAGCAAACACAAATATCTAAGTTGTTACTTAGTACAACTTAACATTTCAAGTTGACTGAACTTATTTTAGTTGACTGAACTTAAAATTTTAAGGCAGCGGGGTAACAAATTATTTTAAGCTGACTTAACAAATTGTTTTTTTTTAACTTTCACTCGAGTAAAATTGAAAGAGGAGCACTTTTACTTTTACTGGAATAATATTTTATTATACGTATCTGTACTTTCACTCAAGTACTTGACTTGTGCACTTTGTCCACCACTGATTCTGGCTCAAGACAATTAGAGTATGTTGAAAAACTCTGATTGTATTTTCTCCCTCCCTTCCACCATATGGAGAAAAATCCTGGAATGTTTTTCTTTTCGATCGAGGAAAGAGCGACATCTTAGATGACGTAGGTGTGAGTATATCAGAACATTTTAATCCTGGAGTAGTTAACAATAACAACACTGTTCTGATTTGTGTACAATTCAATCAATTCAAATCACAAAACCTCTCACTGCCAGAGAATATAATCAGCATAAAATAATTAGAATTCTACTTAGTTTCTTACAATAACTTGCATGACTTTGGAAAACATTGTGCACGAGTCATATAGCCTACTTTTAAGGTGTGTTTGCATCCATGAAGCTTGCAAGCTCTGATGACAGAATTTTCATTTCTGGATGAACTATTACTTTACTTTCACCTCCATGCTGTTTTGGAAATAAATAATCTCTTTATTTATTTCCCTTCTGTTCTGTCCATACTTTTCCCCCTCTTTTTCTTTCTACTCGCAAAGCTAATGAGAACTAGTCACACTCGGGGCCCTATAAGCACGCATGCTCTGGCAGTGCTCTGTTCTTCATCAGTCCTCAGTGGCATTGAGGTGCACAGTAGGAACTAACACAATTATCCGCTATGACCTTTCAGCAACTCCCCCGGCATCGTATGCCTATCCTGAGAGACTCCGGCCGGCCCTGAGAGAGCACGTACGTATGTGCATATGTGTGTCTGTGCTTCCAGAAGGACAGCAGAGCTGGCGAGGACATGTCGGTCCCGCCCTATGATTATTTTGTGCTAGTGAGCACACCAGGAAAACTGGGAGTCGCTCCAATCAGTATGTGGCTTTTCACATTTTGTAACAGGTGGAACATCCATGGGGATGACAACCTAACATTATGATCTAATAAAACGCTTCACATACTCTTGGTCTTGATCTCATCGCTTGCAAAAAAAAAGTGCATCTTTCAGAAAAAGAATTTAGTTACGCTAACAAAAGTGTGGAGAAAGAAAGTAGTCAATGTGATTTTGTTATGAAAGTTTCATAAATATTCTTAAAATTTGACACCTAAAATCCCAAGATTGTTTGCACAGCATTTTCTATCATGCAGGTGTTGCTGTTTTGCTGAACTAGCTCTGTAACTGACAGTAGTTTGGGCCCTGTGGTTTATTTTCTAAAATGAATGTTTTTTACAAATGCAAAATCTTCAATGCAAAATACATCATTTTTTATAACATATAGTTATGAATGCTGGTTTGCAGCCTGTATTAAATGTGATGCAATAAAAATGTATGCATACTGCAAAAATGATGGTAAGAAACATCTTTCTATTGCGTTATTCTCGCAGGCTGCACGTAAAAACAGCTCATATTTCCAAAAAATTACTCCTAAGAGACAGTTCTTTCTACTAAATGAAAAAAAAAAAAACAGTGTACGTCAAGTCATGAACAAATTACTTAAAAACCTACAGCACGACCGGTGTATCTGATTCACAAGCAAATAAGCCGGTTCTTTTAAAGTATTAGTTCACCTCCAGAATAATTTTGATAATTTACTCACCCCCATGTCATCCAAGATGTTTATGTCTTTCTTTCTTCAGTCGCAAAAAAATTAAGGTTTTTGAGGTAACCATTCCAGGACTTTTTCTGGATATTGTGGACTTCAATGGGAGCCAGCGGGTTGAAGGTCCAAATTACCGTTTCAGTGGAGCTTCAAACGGCTCTACATGATCCTGAAATCCTGAAATGCTTTCCTCAAAAACCATAATTTCTTTACGACTGAAAACAGAAAGACATGAACATCTTGGATGACAACAGGGTAAATTATTTGTAAATTGTTGTTCTGGAAGTGGAGTTCTCCTTTAATTAGACATGCTTATGATTATTAAAATGTAATGAAACGATTAAAATATAATCCAGAAAATAACTGGAAAACAGAGATTTACAAACCAAAATTAATTTGAGAAAAATAATAAAACGTATTTCATAGGGCCTTAAAAACTTGTAATTGTTGTTAAACTTTTAATAAATTGCTGTTAAATTCTGCAAGTTTCATGATTTCAATTAATTAGACATGCTTTTTGATATATATATGTGTGTGTATATATATATATAGTTTTAGAAAAATGGAATTGTTGGATCAACTAATGGAATTCAGGAAAAAATAACACAGATTTCATAGGGCCCTCTTTATTTCATTTGTGTCTTCTTATTATTAATAACAAAGATTGTTTTGATATAAAATTACTATATCATGAAATAAGATTTGGCTTTATCATTTAAGCTAACTTTCCAATATAGCAAAGATCTCTACATACCTGTAGGCTCGGTAGTTGTTCACGATAATCCTGTGTAGTGGCACTGGCATGTGATTATTATTATTATATTTTATTTTTTTTTTTAAAGGGGGGATGAAATGCTTTGCTTTAATAGATAAAATAACTATGATGTCCATTTGGATCATCTATTAATAAACTACTTTTCCTTTTGTTCTATGTTTTTTGTAGTATCGATTCAGCAGTAGTATTGTGATATTTTAGTCAGGTATCGTATCAAAGTCAAAATTTTGGTATCGTGACAACACTAACAGATTGTTTGATCTATATTGAGTTATTTATGCATTTTAAACCATATCAAAGTGACGCCCATCTATGAGGAATGAATGTACGCTGTTAGCCAATCACAGCAGTGGGCGTTTACTTTTGAGTCTACAATCCGCCATGCCTATGCAAACAGAGTGTTCTGCTGAGGGGGTTAAAAACAGGACAGAAAATAGCCTATTACTTGTAAAGTATGATGTTTTTTGATGTAAAAATTTTGATAACATAAGTGGACCTCAGAGAACAGTACAAAATAAAAAATTCATTTCCAAATATTGCCAATATATTGTGACACCCCTAATTATCACTATTTATATATCACAATTATCGTCCATACTGGTTTATCACGATACCCCTAGACATGACACAATGCAATGCGTAATTCAAAATATGGGTAGGTAAAACACTGAAAAATCAATACAGAAAATTTCTTTACATTAACACAGTACATTCCGCCTTATTTTTACAGACTTTTCTTAGAGTGCACTCCAATCACCATCATCCCAGATGCCTTTAGACTCCTGCAGCAGCACTAAACAGTGCACCATTAAATAGAAAAAAAAAAAAAAAAAGCCAATGCAATTTCTATGTAAATGCACAACAGAACCAGGCAAGTGACTAGAATAGAAAACACTGTGGACGTTATTACACTGACAGAGAGCAGCCACAAATCAAGTTGGGATAAGAAAATCTACACAACTACAGCCTACTTGTTTTCTCCCTGACCCTCTGAGCAAAGCTGTGATTTAGAAGGGATATTTGCCATTTGCCCCTTACAAGAGTGACCTTTTCCCCATTCGACACAAAGAAACACACACACACACACACACTTAAGGAAACGCACATACAAACCCGTACAAAACAGGGTCCCCCCTGCATCCCCAACCTGCTGTCGCTGCTTTAGCAAGGTTGGACAGCCTATAAAAGTGTAATTGATGGTTTCTTGTGGAAGGACATTTCTTTGCCCCCCTTAGCTGAGGAAAATGAAAGCACACACAAATGCCTGGCTCATTTTATGGCACCACGGAATTCCTTCTTGGTTCCATGTCTCTTTCATATAACATGGTCTCCATGGGAACCAAAGTATGAACTTCCATGTTCTGTCCAGTAGACCTTCTGCTCTAATGACCATTCGCCGTCACACTGGAATTCTCACAAAACACTGCAATATGATCAAACGCAAAAGAAGACAATGAGAAAAATGGAATCGCTCTTCCATCAAGGTCTGGATGGCTGCCATATTAAACAGCTCCCATAAAAAAGGAAAGGCCACATGGCAGAATTACATCCCTTGATGTTATAAAAAGGGAATTTAATGTCCGTAGGTTGTTGAATGGTTATTCGTTGCACTTTGATGTCCTTCACAGAATAGAGTATCTGTCTACCTTTGTGTAGTTTCCTCCTTGACTTCATCTTGGAAATTTAATTGCAGCATCACTTCCACACAGGTAGTTGTATGAGAGTGACTGTAATTTGATTCCTCTGGTACTGGTAATGCAGGGTGTGCATGACAAACGCTGAAAAATATAAATATGTAATGGGCTTGCTCAGATGCTCATTTTAGATTGTAGATTCAATCTGTCAAGTGTAGCTCAGGTACCTCAAGGCAGAGCAAGAGTGCGTCATGATGAATGTCCTGCAGTTTAAATAGTCCATATCTAATTTACAAAATATGGTGATTTGCTGATTTTTTTTTTTTTTAAATTCAAATTCCACCAAAAGTGTGTGTGTGTGTGTTCATGTATAAACAGACAGTAAAGACTTACATAGTTTCATACAAAAGATTTCAATTTCAGAAAAATAGTGTTCTTTTGAATGTGAAATTCAGCAAAGAATTAGAATTTTAGAACGATTTCTGAAGGATCATCTGACTGAAAATTCCTGAAAATATTTATTCTTAAACAGAAAACATTTACATTTTCAATAATATTTTCTATATTATTATTTATTTATTTACTTATTTATTTTTACTTTGCTATCAATTAAATGCAGCCTTGAGCAATATATAATATCAGTCAAAGGTTTTTGAACAGTAAGATTTTAATGTTTTTTTAAAAGAAGTCTTTTCTGCTCACCAAGCCTGCATTTGATACAAAGTAAAGCAAAAACAATAAAATTCTATCTTTACTATTAAAATAACTGTTTCTATTTGATTTCAAAGCTATATTTGTGATTTAAAAGCTGAATTTTTACAGTCACATGATCCTTCAGAAATCATTTTAATATTCTGATTTGCTGCTCAAAAAAAAAAAAAATATTATTATGTTGAAAACAGTAGATTTTTTTTTCAGGTTTCTATGAAGAATAGAAAGTTCAGAAGAACAGCATAGAAATCTTTTGTAACATTAAAATGCATTTATTATCACTTTTGATCAATTTAAAGCATCCTTGCCAAATATGATTATTAATTTCTTTAATTTATTTTCCATAAAAAAAAATGAAATAAAATACAGTGACTCCAAGACTTTGAATGGTATAGTGTATAATTTTACCAAAGCTTTGTATTTTAGATAAATGCTGATCTTTGGTTCTTTCTATTCATCAAAGAATCTTGAAAAAATGTACGCTGTTTTAAATAATGATAAAACTGTTTTAAATATTGAACAGCAAATCAGCATATTAGAATGCTTTCTTGAAGGATCATGTGACACTGAAGACTGGAGTAACTTTTTGCTGTATTTTTTCATCTTAATGTTCAAAAACTTTGGACTGGTAGTGTAAAAAATTAGAATGTTGTGAAAAAGTTCATTTTTTGTTTGTAACTTATTTCAAAAGCTGAAACTTTCATACATTCTAGATTTATTTCATGGAAAGTCAAACATTTCTAAAGTTTTTTTTTTGTTTTAATTTTGATGATTAGAGCTTACAGCTGATGGAAGTCAAAAATCCAGTATCTCAAAATATTAGAATATTTACATTTGAGTTTCATTAAATGAATGAGTTTAAATAAATTCTGGGTATCTCTTGTTCTTTGAAACCACAGTAATGGGGAAGACTGCTGACAAGGCAATGGTCCAGAAGACAATCATTGACACCCTCCACAAAGACAGTAAGTCACAGAAGGTCAATCCTGAAAGGGGTGGCTGTTTACAGAGTGCTGTATCAAAGCATATTAAATGCAAAGTTGACTGGAAGGAAGAAATTGGGTAGGAAAAGGTGCACAAGCAACAGGGATGACCACAAGCTTGGGAAAACTGTCAAGCAAAGCCGATTCAAACACTCATGAGAGCTTCACAAGGAGTGGAATAAAGCCAGAGTCAGCACATCAAGAGTCACCATGCTCAGGAAAAGGACTTCCAAGCCACTTCTGAAACAGAAAAACGTCAGAAGCATCTTACCTGGGCTAAGGAGAAAATTAACTGGACTGTTGCTCAATGGTCCAAAGTCCTCTCTTCAGATAAAAGTAAATTTTGAATTTCATGTTGAAATCATGGTCCCAGAGTCTGGAGGAAGACTGGAGAGGCACAGAATCCAAGCTGCCCGAAGTCCAGTGTGAAGTTTCTGAGGTCAGTAATGATTTTGGGTGCCGTGACGTTTGCTGGTGTTGGTCTATTGTGTTTTATCAAGTCCAAAGTCAATGCAGCCATCTACCAGGAGATTTTGGAGCACTTTATGCTTCCATCTGCTGATCAATGATGATTCCATCAAGCTTTATGGAGATGCTGGCCCACAGTGCCAAAACCACTTCCAAGTGGTTTGCTGACCATGACATTACTGTGCTTGATTGACCAGCCAACATACCTGACCTAAACCCCATATGGAATCTATGGGATATTTTCAAAAGAAAGATGAGAAACAGTTGTGCTAGGAGCAAGGAATTTGCTGTAATATGTGCTGCCAACCAAGAATTGAGTGCATAAATAAACATACTTTAAAAAACTTGAACTTTTCTGTTTTGCAAATCCATTTTCTGATTGATCTTAGGTAATATTCTAATATTTTGAGATACTGGATTTTTGACTTTCATGAGCTGTAAGTTCTAATCGTCAAAATTACAAACAAACAAAAAAAACTTTAGAAATGTTTTACTTTACATGTAATGAATCTAGAATATATGAAAGTTTCAGTTTTTGAAATAAGTTACAAACAAAAAATTTTTAAAAAACTTTTTCACGATATTCTAATTTTTTGAGATGCACCTGTATATAATGCTTTGTGCAGAACAATTAAAGACAAACCATTTTATATTATTTAGTAAATTAAGTTCTAATATCTTTTATATAGTGTTTCTTGAATATTTAAATTGTTTTCATGACTGACTGACTCTGTTATAATTTACCTTTCCCAACTTTTTCCCTTCCCCACTTTTTTCCATTCAAAGGCACAATGTCTGTTAATAAACTGTTTCACTCCTTGGCATTTTGGAAAGGTCAAACTGTTGTAAAATATTAAAAGTACAAAATGGTTCAAACTGAGCCATTTCAGCAAACACAGGATAATACTTTTAGAGGTTAACAGCAACATCACTTTTCAGTTACTGTTTGACAATATATATGTATATGTAATATTTATTCTAAATAATTTGTGGAGACTCTTTGAACACTTTTCCAAAAGCTGTAGATAGAGAACACAGGTCAGTGAAGGGTCTGTCCATACAGTCTCCACTCTGACCTTTGTGTAACCAGTCCAGAGAGCAGATCAATGAATGAGCGCAGCCGCTATAATGAGATCAAGCAGGAAGCAATGTGCTGGGGAAAAGGTGTGAGGAGAGAAGGCATTTTGATGTGTCTGAAATAAATAAGGGCTGTGAAATGGGAGGAGAGGGAAAGATGAAGGTGAGTATTGAGTGGTTTTAATCAACACACCCGGAGTCCATCAGCACTGACACATTTCACACGCTTTGTTGGATATGGGCACAGCGCCACACACAAATAGATGATCAGCACCATAGGAAGCCTAGTGAATCTGAAGGGCACACGACTCAAAAGCCAGAATAATATTGCTCATTTTTCCTAAAATGATGATGCTTTGTGTTTTAAAGAGTCCACTCCATTAGGCTCTTATTCACTGCTAGGGTTTCCCCAGCCGCTGGATTGGCTGGAGTGCTGTCAATGATTTCCCATTGATAGCCGTGTGTGTGTGTGTGATCCAGGGTATGAATGTGTGTGTGTGTGTGTGTGTGTGAGAGAGAGAGAGTGAGAGAAGAAATCCATTTTAGGCATTGTAAGGTATGTGTGTGACTGGACTAGAGAATATATTTAGATTATTATTAGATTGAAGCACTCATGAGAGAGAAATAGTTTTCCCAGAGGAGGTAAGAGAAAATTGTGTTTTATGGATGTACACTAAAAAGAGAAAATATGTTACTTTCAAAGAGCTGTTTTTACCTGATTTGACCTATAAAAAATTCTTTTGTTGGTATAACTTAATGTTTTAGAAGTCTTAAATACAATCACAGATTTAAACAGATTTAAATCAAACCTTTTTTTAGTTGAAGCATTTTGTTTTTACCTTGTTTACAGTAATGCTTTGGTGTGAGAAAAGTTGAAGTAATCGTGCCAGCACACACAAACACAAAACATAACAGTTCAAGGCTTCTAGCATTGCTAACTTGACAGCGCAGTTGGTACTTTATCAAAATAAAACACAGTGAACCAAATATAAGCGCGCCCGCCTCACTGTGTCACCGTTAGAATGCGACTGAAGTACAAAGTCTATAATTTACATAATAAATAATAGTTTAGCATTTGGATGCATTGCAAATATTTGGACTTGTGCTGAATGAGAGAGGTAGGATACAAGAGCACAAAGCTCCATTTCGCAGACAGTTGAGTGTGCAAGCCTTTAAAGTAACGTTATACTCCTTTGTCAGTGAGAGACGCGTTCAGAATCAGCACATGGTCACTGTCTAGTGGGCTTTGTTTTCAAGAGTGCAACTCCTGGCACTCGCTGTTCTTCTGCCGGTGGTTATCAAACAGAGTAGCATTACTGCAGGCGCCCCCTTCTGGATTGAGGGTGGAATTGCCTGTATTTGTTGTGAGGCCTCACGCACGGAACCAAGATGCCCGTACCGTCACGGTTCAGTACGGATACATGTATCGTTACACCCCTATTGTTAACTGATAGTATATGCTTTTGTTGAAACTATTCATTCCAATTATTTCAACTAATAAAAAAAACTCATGTTTAAGAGATGAAAGTGTCGCAAAAAAACTACCCTAACCATGATGGTGTACAAAAAATCCACCAGTCAGAAAATTGTGGCAGGCAGTTCACACCAAAAAAGCTAACAGAACCTGGACGTCCTGCGCCTTGTTGTTTACAAAATTTAGACGGAAAGAATGACTTGCAAAAACGCATTTCAACCAGAATGTACAGATGATGAACTAAGAGAGATGGAAGTTCTACATCAGCAACGCCTGCAGAAATTGTTGAATAGTTGTTATTTTTGCTTTTTTTTGCACACAAAAATATTCTCATAGCTATATAAAATTATGGTTAAACATGGACTATTTTAAAGATGTACTTACTACCTTTCTGGGCCTTGAACGTGGTAGCTGTGTTGCTGTCTGTGCAGGGTCAGAAAGCTCTCGGATTTCAATAAAAATATCTTAATTTGTGTTCTGAAGACGAACGAACATCTAATGGGTTTGGAACGACATGAGGTAAGTAAATGACAGAGAATTTTAAATTTTGGGTGAACTATGCCTTTAATGTTAGGTAGTCTTGTACAATTTTCAAATACATTTTTTTTGCTTGTCTTGATATACCTCATAGCTGGTTGGTTTTGTTTGTGACTTCTAACACTTTAAGGAGGACTCTATAAATAAAAGAACCAATTTCAGGTAGCAATGCTACTGTAAAAGTGGGCAGGCACCAAAGCACTGCTCTCTGGAATAATCTATTCTGATTGGCCAACTAAGCAATCTAGCAGTCAAATATTTTACTGTCATCTTTGCTGATGCTGCATATCAGTCCACTCAGCCAGGTAACTTAAACAGTCCTGCAGTCTTTAAAAAACAGGAGAGTTTTATGAAATAGTACTTGAAGCTACGCTCTAAAAAATGCTGGGTTATTTTTTTTAACCCATATGCTGTGTTCAGCCTGTTGTGTCATTTTATTGGGTTATTTTATATATTTTTACCCAGGTGCTGTTTTTTTTTTTAATCCAAATGCTGGGTTCAAGTTGTTGGTTAATTTTATTGGATTATTTTTTTATATTTTTTACCCAGGTGCTGGGTTATTTTTAGCGCAGTTTTTTTTTTTTTACCCAACCGCTGGGTTGAGCCTGTCTCTGACGAAACAACCGAGCTGCTGAGATACAGTCAGTCAGAGCGTGGGCTTTTTGAGTCCTCTACAGGAGAGAGCGGTTTTCAGTGCCACCGATTTGCACTTCTTCAGCGAAATAAAGGTTTGTATACGTTTTATTTCATTTATGAAGTCTTAACTGTGCTGTAAATTGTATTATTTTACACAAAATAAGGATGTCAGTCAACTGCGTGATCAGAGGTTGTTTCACAGGACTGAAATGCCTTTTGCCTTGTATAAAATAAATGGATTTTATTCGTTATTGTACTTAAAATATGTTCTCTAATGTCAGTGCTGTTTGTTTATGAACAGGTTTTGGAGTCAGTCACGACATCTTTCAGCTACGAGTGAAACACAAGGCCACGGTCTGAAATTCACAGCCCTTCAACAGCTCAGAATTTGGCCACACACCAGTATGAGAATTAGCATTATTTCGGTAAAAAGCAATTACAGAGAACGGTTGAATATACTGAAATTAAAATGATATTTTTAAAGGTTACATTTTTATGTCTAAAATGCTTGTTAAACAAATTTAAATATATGTAATTTTGTAAATTATGCTGTATTCAATCAAATAAATTCAATTTGTCTTGTATTTTGTCCATGTGTTCTTGCTTAATAATAAATGTTCATATTTTGATTATTGCTGTTGCCTCTAGTAATTCTGTGTGTGTTTTTATAAGTTCCAGTCCATTTTAAACCAGCAATATAATAAATAACAATAGTTTACTTAAATAAAATAACCCAGCATGTTTGGTAAAAATATTTAACCCAACCAGCTGGGTGAAAATAACCCAGCATGTGTTCTGTCCAATATTAACCCAGCGCTGGGTTGCCAAATAACCCAAGTTGGGTTGTTATTAACCCAGCATTTTTTTAGAGTGTAGTAGCATCATCAAGTATGTTCCCTAGATTGATTAATTCCTTAACGGTATACATAACATTGTATACAACTAATCACATAAACGCATTCATTTAGAATATGACCTTCCATAACAATCACATCCAGACAACATCTTAATATTGATTATATAGATCCCAATCCTGACCAGATTTGCACATTAAATGACGTTAATATTAATGCCTATTTCTCCAAAGTCATTTTAGAACTCTAATCCGAATAGCGCTTAAGAAAGACAATGACTTGCACATGTATAATGGTGCAGTGCCGTGTATGTCATGTTAATGTATTCATTAGACGTAACTGCTGCAGTATTAAGAGAGAGCTGACTGTGGAACCTGCCAGGCTAGTTTGTCACTTTGTATCTCTTTGTCTCACTCAGCAGTCAGGAGTCACGCCTGTAGGAAGGGCCTCATGTGTGACAGCTTTCCAGACACCATGTCAGTTTAACTCCAGGGGGACGTGGCCAGACAGCCCCGACAGCCAGTGCTCCGCTCTCAGCGGATTGCTTATTTACGAAACACCCTGTTAGAATGTTGATGAACAGTGCGCTCTCATGCCTGCTCACTACTGACCCCTGTTGCCCAGCGGTTGAGGTTAGCAGCAGAGTGGGGTAATGTTGCTGGTGACTGGCATGACAGGAATGGTCTGAAAGGCATAATTCAGAAATTAGAAATTGTGTTATAATTTATTCACCCTCATGTTGTTCTGATGTTCTGAGTTTGCTAAGTCATTCGGGGTTTGGAATGACTTGGGGGTGTGTAAATGATGACAGATTTTTTTTTTGTGAAATATTGCTTAATTTGTCAATAAATACACATTTAATAATGTACTGCTTTTAAAAAGAATGATTTTGTGGCGACATCTAAAGAAATACATTTTTTGAAAGAACAAAGATGTTTATTTACCCTGAGGATTTACAGAAAAAAATGGCAGTTTGCATTAAACTCTTGCCCTCTTAAAGATGCTTAAAGGGATAGTTCACCTAAAAATTCAAATTCTGTCATTAATTACTCACCTTGATGTCTTTCCAAACCCGTAAGACTTTGTTCATCTTGGGAACACAAATTAAGATATTTTTAATGAAATCTGAGAGCTTTCTAACCCTGCATAGACAGCAACGCAACTACCACGCTCAAGGCCCAGAAAGATAGTAAGGACTTCGTTAAAATAGTTCATGTGACATCAGCATTCAGCCTTAATTTTATGAAGCTACAACATGCACAAAGAAAAAAAAATAACGACTTCATTCAACAATTTATTCTCTTCAGTGTCAGTCATGGTACTCTTGTGAACGTGCATCGAAGATTGACATGAAAGATGTTGGGCAGTAGTGTCACTACAAGTAGTGACGCTACTAGCTTAACTACATTTCTCAGTATTGTGGTGGTAGTGTCGCTGTTTTCTAATTCGAATAGCTTTTCAAGTATCAAAGCTCTTTTTTTGATTAATTAGCGCAGTAGCGTCAACAAAAGCTACATTTTAAATCGGAAATATAACAGCTAGTAAGGATCAATGATCCTGGATCAGTAAGCGACACCACCGCCACTAAACCTCGTAATGCCATTGGCTCCTCAAACTGTCAGTCAAACCTCATTATTCCTCCTGCATCTCTCGTGAACGAAGTGTGGCGTGCAGTTTTGGAGCATCTCAGCTTGTTCATATAAATAAATTAAATAAATTAAATAAAGAACTGAACTTGACTGAATAAGTACAGTGTTTTCTTTACTCAAGAAACTCTATATTGAGGGCCCAATGATTTGTCACGGAATTGATCAAAGTTTGGATCAAAAGTAGGTCATTACACTTAAATCAAATCGCTATATGGACTAGTATCTATACTGGACTAATATAAAATACATGCTTTTTGTCAGGGTTCCCCTGGTAAATTCGCATTCCAGGGGCTAAATATTACATTACTGGGGTCGCTTCAACCCGTGGGCATGAAAAACATCCCGCAGCAACAGTGTTAAAGTCGCCCAAATCCGGAGGAAAACCACGGACTTGGCAACACTGCAGACGCTGGGTTTCGTCTGTAGTCTCGCTAAATGAGAACATATATATACATGAACAACATCTCTAGAACTGCACTGAGAGACACTTTATGAGCATTGCATCGTTTAAATTGAGTAAGGGACCATCACAAGGGACCCTCTGAAAGATGACTACACTGTAAAAAACAATTTGTTGAGTCAACTTAAAATAATTTGTAACCTGGCTGCCTTAAAATTTTAAGTTCAGTCAACTCAAAAATGTTAAATTATACTAAGTGACAACTCACATATTTGAGTTGAATCAACTTAAAATTTTAAGGCAGCTGGGTTACTTACCCATCTGTTAAGTTTAGCAAACACAAATATCTAAGTTGTTACTACTTAGTTGTTTTGCCATGTTGCTGTAGCTTAGCTTGCTACATTTCTCAGGGGGGTAACTTCAGTGTAATGAAGCTTCATTTAATGAAGAGTAACTGTTAGCTTACCTCACTACATTTTCCAAGTAGCTTGCCCAACACTAACGGAAGACAAGAAATCGTTAAATAAAGTCATTATTTTTGTTTTCTTTGCGCACAAAGTGTATTCTTGCAGCTGCTGACGAATTCAGGTAGTGACAACCAAACGTCCAATAAATCTGCATGCAAATTCTACATGAACGAGTAGTGCACTGTAATTTAGCGCTGAAAAAGAACAGAAAGGTACTGGACATTTTCTGCCAGTACATTATCTGTTGAGTTTATGGACATTTCCTTCAACGCTAAAACACAACACAATACATTATCATATTTTTAAGGTACTTTTCTGAAAATGTATTAGCAGGCTAGCTTAATGTTACCTAAGAGTTGACAGAATGGCAGACGAAAGGGTGTTGCAGAGACAAAACAGACTGTTGATTACAAACAGACTGTGAAAGAATGCTGGGAAAATAGGCTACACCAAAAGGGACCAACTGAATATTGGAATAACAGAAAAAATGTCTGCAGAGGGTGTGCCACTGTTATTTAGACGTTGACAGGTCATCTGAGATGACACTATTTTTAAAACAGCTGTGCGAACGTCGTTACTTTGAGCTACTCTCTAACGTTTGGGAAAGACTTTAGCATTTGCTTTTCCAAACAACTCTGTACGAAACATCCAGAAAGTAATTTGCTGCAGTACTGTCAGTGAGATGATGTAAGCAACCTTAATACAGTTACTGGAAGACTTGCAGCTCAAATGCCAGGGGAATGCTGGGTCACAAAACCATGAACTATCTGGTTTGCCATTTTATCGCTCTTGGGCTGGCAGGTACATATGCCTCTCAAGAGACTAGCTGAAACTGTAGTGTTAAGAAGAAAGACTGAGAGCGTTCAGCTGTTTTCCTGATGCTCAGCATGATTGCTAGTGTATTTTGCATGGATGTTTCCATTAGCATGGAATGCATGGTTATTTTACTGGCTAGAATCTAATTCCAAAGTCAATAGAACTCAAACTCACCCAATCCGTTAACGTGACTTGGTGGACCATTAAGCAATTTCCCTTCGCCTCAGAAGCCCCAAGGACATTGAGTGGAGAATCTCCAGGCTTTTGTGTGGCTCTAGGCTCAGGGGAATGCAAACTGGGAAGCAGGGGAAGTGGAATGGATGGGTCAGATCTGTTAAGAGGCTGAGTGATGGCCTTGTCAGGTCCTCTGATTGTAATTATTGGATTACAGGCCAGCCACTGGCTTGCTAATAAACCAATGGCACCATCCCATTAATGATTACGGTTAAGAGGGCGGTACAGTGTCTTCATTTGGTTTTGTGCTCTGAAGTCAGAGAGTTTATGTAGAAATGCTAATACAAAAACATCTGCATGATCAAAATTGTACTGGAATAAGATGAGAAAAGATAAAGATAAAGATAAGAAAGGCATCATCATATGGAGTTCCTTAGCATCTTGCAACCTGCTTTAGAGGCTTGGTACTTCTGAGCTTTCGTGATCATCAATAACTGCATGCGATCACAGATTGCACGCTTTTTTTGTTCAACAACTCTTGGTAAGAAATTGTGTATTTGTTCTATTTAAGTACAGTTAAACTGTACTAAATTCAAATATTAGTCTGTTTACTCTAGGCTAAGTGCAAGCAGCTGTTAAAAAATACTAACGCAAATACTGGCGTTTTTTCCTCTGGTGATTTGTATTTGTTGTCATTGTACACTATTAGCGTGTCCCAAAATTGAATGTGCCGGCACATATAAACACCATATCGGATCAGATAACGTCTCATGTAAACAGTCACCAAATCTTTTTAAATCAGGATGATTTTAATCGGAATGACAAAAAGTGTACATGTAAACGTGGCTATTGAGTCATGATGGAAGAGAGAAATGCAATCATCATTTAACACTTGCAACTGCCATAATGCTTCAACCATCAGGCACTTGGGTTAAACTTGGGTATGCAATTTGTGGAAGAAACCTAGTGCAGGCACGCCTATTATTAAAAACCCACAGCCATTTTCCACTTCACATCAATGTGCTGATGGTGTGACTGCAAAAAGAGTATCAGAAGTGATCGTCTCTGACCGCCTGTCCTCTACACTCTCTCAGGCAGCCCTCCAGAGTCATATCTGTGGGATCAGTTCTGTCACCACAACAGCTAGCCGCTTTAGCAGCTAGCAGCCCTCCATCTGCAGTGTTTTATTCAGTGACCATCTCCTCAGTGGCCATGCTGAAGGATAGATGAATCCAATTAAATGCATCTCACAGAGAAGAAGCGCTTGGTGATGCTGACTACTAAGAGATAAAAGTCTTCAAAGCTCGCAGCGCAGCGAGGATTCATAATGAATGCTATAATATTCTGCAGAGATAGAATTGGGATGTGCGCGTTTAATGTTTGACTACCCTTGATAAAAGAAAATGCTTAAAGTCTTTTTGCAATCTTTTGAGACGGTGCATCTCAGGTCTGCACAAATGGAACAAATTAAGAATTTAACTATGTAGTGTTTTTCACTAGATGAAAGATTCTACATAATAATGTAATTAGTAAGCATGAATATATCTAAGTGTCAGTTTCTCTTCTTGTTGTCTCTGGTAAGCACCAGGTGAAAGCTTATGAACAAACCTGACGGGGTTCATAGAGATGAAAACTGGTGTTAAAGAAATCTGTTTTGATCACAATCTCTCACCTGCTCAGTCATGCACCTGCTGGGAAACCATTTCGACATCAGACAGTGTGTACATGCCATGGATGCTCACACACACACACACACACACACACACACACACACATAGCTTTCAGCAGCAACTGTCAAACAGTCTGTCAGCCTCTGGCCGACACAAACCAAATTCTTGAGCAGTTATTGATGCACAGAGCATGCTTCTAAACTTGTAGCTTATGCACAGTCATGGCCAAAAGTATCGGCACCCTTGCAATTCTGTCAGAAAATGCAACCCTTCTCTCAGAAAATTGTTGCAGTTGCAAATGTTTTGGTACTCACGTTTATTTTTTTTGTTTGCATTGGAACAACACAAAAAAACAGAGAAGATAAGTCAAATCCGATACAATTCCACAAAGAACCCTAAAAATGCACTGGACAAAATTATTGGCACCCTTAACTTAATATTTTGTAGCACCCCCTTTGGAAAAAATAACTGAAATCAATCGCTTCCTGTAACCATGAATGAGTTTTTTACACCTCTCTACTGGAATTTTGGACCACTCTTCTTTTGCAAACTGCTTCAGGTCATTCAGATTTGAAGGATGCCTTCTCCCAACTGCTATTTTGAGATCTCTCCACAGGTGTTCTATGGGATTTAGATCTGGACTCATTGCTGGCCATTTCAGGACTCTCCAGCGCTTTGTTTGTAACCATTTCTGAGTGCTTTTTGAAGTGTGTTTCGGGTCATTTTCCTGCTAGAAGACCCATGACCTCTGGTGGAGACGCAGCTTTCTGACACTGGCCACTACGTTGCACCCCAAAATTCTTTGGTAATCATCAAATTTCATGATACCGTTCACACAGTCAAGGCATCCAGTGCCAGAAGCAGCAAAGCAACCCCAAAACATCTTTGAGCCTGCACCATGTTTGACTGTAGGGACTGTGTTCTTTTCTTTGAAGGCCTCATTTCTTTTTCTGTAAACAGTGCCATGATGTCCTTTACCAAAAAGCTCTACTTTTGTCTCATCTGTCCACAGTACGTTCTCCTAGAAGGATTGTGGTTTTGTCACATAAGCAACCTCCAGTCTTGCTTTTTTATGCCTTTGTGTCAGCAGTGGTCTCCTACTATAGCGTCATTTTTCATTCAGATGGCGACGGATAGTGCGAGCTGACACTGTTGTACCCTGTGTCTGCAGATCAGCTTGAATTTGTTTGGAAGTAAATCGGGGTTCTTTATCCACCATTCGAACAATCCTTTGTTGTAATTTTTCATTAATTTTGCTCTTTCTTCCACGTCCAGGGAGGTTAGCTACAGAGCCAAGGGCTGTAAACCTCTTGATGATATTGCACACAGTGGACACAGGAACATTAAGTCCTATGGTGATGGGCTTGTAGCCTTGAGATTGTCCATGTTTTTCCACAATTTTTTCTCTCAAATCCACAGACAACTCTTAACACTTCTTTCTTTTCTCCATGCTCAGTGTGACACAAAACGCAAAGGTTGAGTCAAGTTTTCTCCATTTTAACTGACTGCAAGTGTGATTACTATATTGCCCAAAACTGTTACTTGCCACAGGTGTGTCTAAATACAAATTACAGGAGCATCACATGCTTGAAAAGCAATTATTTCTTATAATTTTGACAAGGTGCCAATAATTTTGTCCAGTCCATTTTTGAGTTATGTGTGAAATTTTATCAAGTTTGACTTTTCTATTTTTTTGTGTTGTTGCAGTGCAAACAAAAACAATAAGCATGTGAATACTAAAAAATTTGCAACTGGAACAATTTTCTGAGAGAAGTGTTGCATTTTCTGTCAGAATTACAAGGGTGCTGATATTTTTGGCCATGACTGTAGGTGTACACATGCATATACACTACCAGTCAATGGTTTTTAAACAGTAAGATTTTTAAAGTCTCTTCTGCTCACCAAGCCTGCATTTGTTTGATCCAAGTACAACAAAAACAGTAGAAGTTTAAAATATATTTACTTTTTTTAAATAACTGTTTTCTATTTGAATATATTTTAAAATGTAATTTATTCCGGTAATTTCAAAGCTGAATTTTTTTTGCATGATTACTCCAGTCAAACGATCCTTCAGAAATCATTCTAATATTCTGATTTGCTGATCAAAAAACATCACTTTTGATCAATTTAAATAATCCATGCTAAATAAAGGTATTAATTTCTATAATTTCTTTAAAAAAGCTTTTGAATGGTATACCACATAATGTTTCAAAAGCTTTTTATTTTAGATAAATGCTGATCTTTGGATCTTTCTATTCATCAAAGAATTCTGAAAAAAATGACTCAGCTGTTTTATTTTTAATTAATAATAATAATAAATGTTTCTTGAACAGCAAATCAGAATATTAGAATGATTTCTGAAGGATCATGTGACACTGAAGACTGGAGTAATGATGCTAAAAATTCTGCTATAAATCACATGAATAAATTACATTTTAAAATGTATTTAAATAGAAAACAGTTGTTGTAGATAGTAATAAAAAAAAATCAACATTTTACAGTTTTTGCTGTACTTTGGTTTGGTGAGCAGAAGAGACTTTCTTTCTTTTGACTGGTAGTGTACACTGAACTTCACGCTGCACCTTTAGCTATTCTGTAGATGGTTTTACTATACAGCGGTTAGTTCTGATCCTCAAATTTGATTTGCTGAGAAGTGCCTCATCTCTATCACATTTTCACAGTAAATGAAGAAAACACTTTTAAGTTACTACTTTCAATTTTTAAAGTTTTTAAATGCTGTAAAAGACACGAGATATGAGCACAATGGCCAAACATGTCAGCTTAGCACATTTACATAAAAAAACAATTGAAAAGCAGCACCGTTAAATGAAAAAAAAAAAAAAAAAAAAAAAAAAAAAAAATTTGTGTGAACAGCAATCTTTTACATAAAATGAGACGTAAAGCTGTAGAGTGAAAAAAAACCCTGCAAGGCCTAGAGACTTCCTTTTAACTTTATCATCGCATTTTTTTGAATTCCATGTCATGCGTGAGACGTTACAAAAATGTGAGACATCAGCGTAACAACCAAACACGTCAGTGTATAGCATGTTTACGCAGGAAAAACGATGGAAGAACAGTGGAATGCAAAAAGTCTGCATTAATGGTAAGGAAACTTGTTAAAAATATCAAGTTACAGGAGTTACATTTTTCTGTCCTTTTTAAATGATTGAGAAATGAAAGAGAGAGGAGGAGTAAGAGGGAGAGAGAGAGAGAGAGAGAGAGAAAGAGAGAAAGAGAGAGAGACATTTCCCAATAGTATCACATTGATCTTTTAGTTCCAGCCACAGACTGGATAACATCTCTGGCTGGAGTCGATGAAACGATAAACCTTTCCTTTCTGAAGGTAAGACAGTTTAAAGAGGATCATGTCATTCTCTGAGAAACTCACATTAAAGGAGGAAGAGGTGGTGGGAGGAGGTAGTCTAACAACTTGCTGTAAACTTTTCTGTCATCATGTGAAATGATGATTGGGCCACAGTACATAAAACACTGTGCTTTCAAAGAAATTGAATTCAATTCTCATCTGGGCATTTCTTTGGTTTATAAAAATACAAAATGAATTTATTGTGTTTCTAGACATATGAAAGGGATATTAAGGATTCATTGACGACTTTCTGAAAATAATATGTAACTCATATTTTCTACTGAGTGCAAAAAAATTTGATTCGCAATGCTGTTTAAAGAGGTTTGGCTATTACGTTTATGTAAAAATGTAAATTCAGCCTACATACAAATCACATCTGCATGGACAACACTTTCTGATTTATTGTGAAATGGATGTCTACATGCTCCACAGCTACTTGAACATTCTCTTATACAGGTAATCAGTATTTTCTAAATAAACTAGGAGATTGTTTTTTCCCCGCTATTCTGGAAATACTAAAGATGCCTGCTCGTTCCATTTATTAGTGATTTTGTACAGCAATTAAAATGAATTCTCATTCATGTCTTTTTATAATAATATTGAACACACTGGAGCAATGGACTGTGAAATGTAGCTCAAAAGACTTTCATAGCAGAAGAGTCTCCTCAATTCAAAAAAATGTCTTATACTGTCTGTATCTAGTATCACCTAGAATAATTTTTGTTTTGGACATTCGCTGATATAAATGTTCTGTAGCTGTAGATGTTCTGAATACAGTGTTTACATGACACAGAACTGAAAACAAATTCAGCCAGCTGTCCTATTCTGATTTCTAGAAACTGAGATATTGGCTTAACCTTATAAAATTGTATGTATCATATTTGATGCACAGCCTTCTAAAGCCTCAACATCATTAGCATGATAAGCATGTTTCTAAAAACCTTTTATATACAATCTGCTTACATGTTTTCTGCTCCCTGGTGGACAATCCACGATCTTCATCAAGTAGAAAACCATACTGTTTTTAAAATGTTTGCCTCTGTGTCGCGATGCTGGGACGTTTTTCGCTAATGTTAAGAAATAATTTGCGATTTCACTGATGCATCAAAAATGTGGATTTAAACAACTTATGCTTGCTTGAATTTTCATACATCAATATATTAACAATCTGACGGCGTTGTTAGGCTATTATAGGGTACAACGGGGCTAAAGGCGCCCCAGGGTAAAAGGCGCCTATGATATTATTTTCCTCTAAACCACTAGATGGCAGAAAAACATGGTGTAGCACTTTCTGCTTTTTTAAGATAAATATGCAAATTTGCCTGATCTTTGTTTTTAAAAATGTTAAGCAGCAAATGAGAATAGCTAAACATTTTTAATTCATCTTGAGACAAAGGTCTTAATGATTTCCAGTTTTAAGGTAATTAAAGCAGCAGTTTTTAAGGCTAAAAAGCACAATAATTAACATGATAATTAATAGAAGGCTGACTTTTCCTTTTGTTGACATGACATTGTTAGATTCAGATGGTAAATATCATATATTATTTTGGGTGCCCATCTTAGAGATGATCACCATGTTTAGAATGAAACCATCAAATTTAAAAACATGATATTAATCATATCATATAATAAAATATAATTGTTGTTACTACTGTAATCTATTAAATTACTATGGGATCTCCTTCAATGCTTTCTTTACATTTTAAAATGATTTTGTTTCTGTATTTTAAAATATGTAATGTTTTATATTAACATTTTAATGACAGTATATTGAGCAAAAAATAATCATATTATTTATCAAAATAAGCAGTTCTGAACAAGTATTAACTTAGACATTACTAAAACAAACAAATAAACAAACAAAAAAACATTATTTTAGCTGAAGTATTTGTATCAATACCGTGTGCCTTTTACCCCATGCTGGTGAGCCTTTTACCCAGTGTGTGGGGTAAAAAGGCCCACCTTGCCACCTCATACATTTATAAGACTTTTAAACAAAATCAAAACAACTTGTATGATTTATTTTCACACAAAATATATTGCTCCATAAATGTTCAATTCAAACGTATATATTTTTCTGCAATCATACACTTTGGGCACTGTGAAAAACACATTTTTTTTCTTAGGGGGTGCCATTTCAGTCATCATTTTAAGACCACCACAATAAAAATGTAATAATTTAATCATGAAATTAATTAAAAAGAAAACATAATTTGACTATGATATATTTAGATTGATTTGTAAATACAACCTGCTGTTAAAATGAACAGGGCTAATCTAGTTGTAGGCATCAGTTTAACGCTTTTACATAACTGGAATATGACCAAATTTTCATTAATACTGGGAAATTGTTCATCAGTCACTTTAAAGAGCTCTTAGGTTTGAGGCTGGGATTGTTGTTAATCATCTAAATATAATAGTAAGCAGCTCCTCTTTTGGCTATATACTGGGTAGAACCTTCCCTTAAATGGCCAAGCAACATGCTGACTCTATACAACTATCAGTGGCTTTGAAAACAGATGTCTCCTCAGAGAAGGAGGAGAATGGCTAGTTGCCATACTTAGCTATGAAGGGGTGAGGGGGCAGCATGCTTTTGGATCTGGCTCACTCTATCCCCCTTCATTTCTCTAGTCTTCCTGTCCCGTTACTCTCTGGGGGAGTAAGTATCTTTTCAAAGGTTGGCCTCTGCTCACTGCATACCTCTACCACAAAAGGAAGAGTGAGTTGCAGGTTCCAGCGTTCGTCTGTATGTTTCCATACTTTTGAGACAGCTGTCTCCACACGAATGCAGTTTGTATTTGTCGTCCCAGACTTGACCCTTTTTTGTCAGTGAAATTTTAGACTGTTTGGTGTTTGGCAGAGCATTTTATTTTTCACAGGAACATGAGGCATTACACCATTTTAAATTTATGCGACTGGAATTAGATCGAGTGTGTACCGATTTTGGCTCAGATTCAGATTTATAATGGATGTACGGTGACACAGGTACAAATGATGAGTGTTTTCATTTACCGCAGTGTTCTCATAAAACAGAGCAGTGTAAAGAAAATGGCCTCTAAATTTATTTCCTTCTTCATCTCTGTGCCACATTAAAGTGAACTACTGCTATGTGTGCTTTAATTCACTGCTTTTTCTTTCTTTCTTTCTTTCTTCCTCTGGCTTTCTCTCTGTCCGTAGAACATTCAGTTATTGATCGCACGCCCACTCCAGCCCCCCAGTGTTCCTGCCTGCCGTACAGCTATTTCTCTCTGTTCGCTCTTACTCGCTTTCTTTCCCTGTTAATATTTCTTATACTTTTAGTTTTCATCTGTTCCGTTTTCCCTCCACCTCCTCCTCCCCCCATCCTGCTACAGCACAAACGTCACTCTACCCTGCAGTAGAAACAATGCTTTGAAGTTTCAATGGCTTCTCCTCTCTTTTGTCTTTACGCTGATTAGGACCCAGCTGTCTATTATTCAGACATTTTGAATTTGAGTTTGAGGGCTGGATGTGCTTCTCTGATTTAATCAATCAGAAGTAGAGAGAATGGGGTAAGACATGTCGCCCCCTTTAATCTAACGAACTGTGCTTTATATTTTAGAAGGACCTTTCATTGCCAGCAGTCAGAATGTGTCTTTAACATTATTGTAGAGTTCTTGCTTGAATATTTCTTTGGGAGCCAATTGCTAAGAATCTAGGAATATTCTTATTAGATTTTCATTTTTAACACTGAGAGAACATTCTGGGAACCAAAATTGGTAGCTGGGTATACAGACGCATACAGGTATTGTACACAGGTATCCGTATTGCTATGCCAAAAAAATGATTTTGCATGTCAAAGTACATTTTCTACTTGGCAGGTAAAGTAAATGTAATGTAGAACCATTCATAAGCCCTGCTGAAAAAAACAGCATATGCTGGTTAGGTAGGTTTTGATGCTGGGATGCTGGTTTTAGCTGGTTTATGCTGGTCCTTTGCTGGTTTATGCTGGTTTTAGCTGGTTTATGCTGGTCCTTTGCTGGTTTATGCTGGTTCTTAACTGGTCATGTGCTGATCCAGGACCAGCTTAAACCAGCTAAGGATCAGCTAAAACCAGCATCTCAGCATTAAAACCTACCTAACCAGCATATGCTACGTTTTTCAACAGGGAGTGTCAGTTTTTTGAAACTGAATAAATAAACTGGTGCAAGAAAAAAAAAATAATAATAAAAAAAATAAATAAATAAATAAATATTGAGAAAATCGCCTTTAAATTTGTCTAAATTAAGTTATTAGAAATGCATATTACTAATCAAAAATTATGTTTTTATATATTTACAGTAGGAAGTTTACTAAATATCTTCATGGAACATGATCTATACTTTTTTAAAAATAATATTGTTGCATATTGTTGGCTATTGCTACAAATATACCCATGCTACTTACGACTGGTTTTGTGGTCTAAGGTCACAATTATGTTCATATTTTTAATTAAAATGTAAAAAGTTACATGGGGATCATTCCCCTTGACACAACTTATCCCAAACAATTTATTATTATTATTATTATTATTGCATTTCAAATGTACTATTTAGCATGTAAAGTTAATTTTATTTAAAAGCAAATTTATTCTGGTCTGAAAAAAGTTATACATGTTGGTATATATAAGTATACCAACATGTATAAAACATGCAAATTATTTGGCTCAGTGTTAGTCAATAATTTTTAAATAAAGAATTTTATCAAAATAATAGGCTTTGGGGTAAGATGTGCCATAGTGAGTGCTTAAATAAATAACTAAAATAATTTTTAAGAAATTGAATGGAAATTATTTTATGTTGTTTAAGCGTATTGAATATTAAACCTGGCTGATTTGTGAAAATACAAATAATGTGAAGCAAATTCATATTAAGTAAATTGTTGATTAGCAATTTGCATCAGTAAACTGTTTTTACTCAACATTCAAGTTCATATTTTTAATTAAAATCTGCAAAGCTGCATGCACTGTTTAAGAAGTCATGTGTCTGTGATGTTGTAGATACTCTCAATACAATGTGATTTAATAGCAAACATCCTGAAATATGAATAGGCACTCTCTATATATCTATATATCTATATTTCACAAAGAAGTGGCACATCTTACCCCACCCTCCCTTGTATGTAACTCCCTAATAGAATGCAAACCAGTTTCCCCTTAGATTCAGATATCACAGCAATTGAGTGAGTTCGTCTTCATGTGGGAGGCTGGAGAGAGCATTTGTATGTTTATATGTGTGCGTGTGTGTGTGTGTGTGTGTGTGTGTGTCTTGTTCAGGCGGGGGCTCGACTCAATTATTCGATGGCTCTGGGCAGCTGAAAGGAGGATGGATGCGTGTTTTAAACATTCCTCTTGCCTTAGCCCCTCTCCTCACCTACTACCTACACAAACACACACACACACGGACGGCTGAAATACACCCCCACAGCATATGCACCTATCTGTGGCCCCTCCCTTCCCTGAATCATGTGGGAGGGAAGCCCGCAGGTCCTTTCAGTGATGAGATCAATGGATGAGCTCAGGCAGAATGCAAGGTCACCTTCACGGACCCGGCGCAGAGCGGGAGAGAAACACAGAGACGGTAATGTAGAATCCATGACATTAAAGCAGGTGCACGCTTAGCCGTTGTCGCAGGAACACGACTTGTTTTCAAAATCATTGTTTACAAAAGCGCTTTATTTCTTTGCTTTCTCATCTCAGACACTCCTCCTTTTTATGTACCAATTAGACGTTGGTAAGGTTCAGGCTTCAAACACCCCTTCCCTCCCTCACCGTAAAAGCTCCTGCAGCCGCTGGGAAAGGGAAAGAGTTTTCTCTCGTCTTTATTCATCAAGTGAGTCACTGGCAATGGCTGCCTGGAAGAGGTTAAAAAAGAGTCATATGCGACAGAGGAGAGGAAGGATGATATAAGCCCTCGTGAAAGCAACTAACAATGGGAGGATCATTCGGGCGCGGAGAATGGAGCCCAAAGAAAAGGAGAGGAGGAGGAGAAATCGTACCGATCGTAAAGCTTGACCGTACTGGGAGATTAGCAGCTCTTAGCCTCGCTCTCTATCTCTTCCGCTCATTGATGGACTGCAGACCACTGGCTTTCAACTTGTGGGCTGTGAACCAAAAAAGGCTCGTGGGCTTGTTCTGACAGAGTTATGAATAGCTGGGGATTTGAATGCAATGGAAACGGTTTCCATATCTTTTGTTGGTGACGTCAATGGCCACTAATCAGTATTTGGGCACAAATTCATCTCTCACTTGGTAGAAGCTACCTAAATTATACAGATGCCAACTTGAACAGGTTGCATAACGTGTCTCCATCTTCAAACCATGAACAAAACTACATTTGAATGCTATAAAGCTATGAAGACGGTCCTGTCCAGCTGTGTTGTAATTAAGACCACCTAAACCGAGACCAAGACAAGACCAAATCAAATTAATCTGAAAGAGCCACATTTACTGCCTGAGAAATGTCTTACATTTAATCAATAAATACATCTAGTATAAGACACTTTATAGAGCTGTTACCAATCAAATGAAATCGCTAACAACAAAACTCATCTTTGCACTGCAAAGCATGTGGAATTTGTATTAATTTTAGTTACATTTTTGACTCAATTCTCTAATAAATTCTGACACAGCGTAACAGTGTCAAATGAAATCAAATTAGAAATAAATTATTGATTGTATTTGATGCAGGAAGTTTTACATTCATTCAGTTGATTGATGTTAACAAAAACGCACTAGCAATTTAGTGATATCCATGCAGTTGTCGTCTTGACAGGTCTTAAAAAAAAACCTGAGTTCTTTTAGATTGTGACCGAGAAAAGACAGAGTAAAAATACAGTCGAGGCCAAAACATGACCAAGACCTTCAAAAAATGGTCTTAAAGGTGACATATCATGAAGTTGAAGTACTAGGTCCCTGATGCATTTACCAATGAGTGTTGCCAAGTCCGCTGTTTTCCTGCGGAATTGAGATACTTTAACACTGATGCAGCTGGTTGAAGTGACCCCCCCAAAAAATGACATTTATCCACTGGAATGCAAATTTTACCAAGGGTGGCCTGCCAAAAAATGTGGATTTTACCCTGCGGAATGTGATCTTTTAATGGGGGACCCCCCTCTAAATGAGATTGGGATAGTTTTGAGTAGCAATTGGGTGGGTTTTGTTGTAAAAACCAGGCAACCCTGCTACCAACCCCTAGCAATAGGAAGGGGATCTTATTATAATATTACCGCCCCTTAAGATGCATGTTTCCACCCACGTCACCATCATTTTGTTTTTGCGATTTCCTTCCCAGCTGTTTACCTTTACAGACATAACCGACTATTTATAACGTATGTTTTTAACATAAACTGGTGTGTATTTGACAGTTTAAGCGCAATAAGATATGAAAAAGAGTTTAGTTTAGTACTCACATGCTGTGTGACAGCTGCTTTCTGTGCATGTGCTTCAGATGAGTTTTGAAAACCGTATATCAGAAGTTTAAACTGATATGGCTTTAAAACACATGATTTCAGCACAATTGATATGGTAATCAAAACCAAACAGATGTTTTTTTGGCAGAGTATCTGCGGTACAAGCTGTAAAGGCACAGCCCTAATCTGGAAAAGTGGGCGGGGAGCAGCAGCTCATTCGCATTTAAAGAGACATGCGTGAAGACAGCGTGTTTCTGCTTTCACTCAAAATAGGCATTTTCAAAATGATATAATGAATGATCTGTGGGGTATTTTGAGCTGAAACTTTACAGACACATTCTGGGGACATCTGAGACTTATATTACATATTGTAAAAAGGGGCATAATAGGTGGCATTTGGTAAATTAAGACCAAGCTTTAAAAATGAGTACTATGGCGATAATTGATCAAAAATATAGTAGTCACAATTATGTTGTTTATATGCATTTACAAAATTGTTAGTGACAGTTCACCCAAAAATGAAATTTCTGTAATCATTTACACATCCTCCTGCTATTACAAACCTGTTTGGCTTTCTGTATTCTGTGGAGCATAAAATTAAATATTTTCAAGAAGGTAACCAAATTGTTTTTGTTATCATTTTTAATTGTTAATGTTAATCAATTTTAATTTTTGGGTGAACTTTTTTTTTTTTATCTATGTAGCATATTTTGTGTTATTTTAAAGGAAAATATTGGTTTCAATTCAAGTTAAACTTTTGTGGCATAATTCTTATCACAATAATTTCTACTCAAAAATCAAGATTATAGTGAGGCATTTACAATGGAAGTGTATGGTGCCAATATCTGGAGCAGAAATATGAAGCTCAGAATTCTATAAAATCACATACAATAATTTATCTTCTTTAGCAATATTTGAGCTGTAATATTGTTCTTGCCAAATTTATGGATGTTTTAGGATTTTAGTAGGGACACAAAAAAATCATGTAAATACATGCAGTTTACACCTTGTGGCTACTTGTGTGTACTTCCATTTTAAGTATTAGTATTTATTTATTTGTTTATTTAAAAAAACTTTTTTTTTTTTGTGGCAATCAATATTATGCTACAAATGTTGGAAATGGACCTTAACTTGTATTATACCTGAAATAATCCTTAAATTATTCAAATTAATTTAAATTGTTAAATTAATGTTAAATTTTAAGGACCATTTTGTTTAAACAATTTTGTAATTGTGCCAGGTGGCCTCTTTCTCAAATAGTCATATACCATATAAAATCTGTATTCTGAAACAAACCATTTGAGAACTACTGCTGTTGATCTCAGTGCCATGAAAAAGAGCCAAACTGTAATTTTCTGTTGTTGTGTTTAATTTAGTGTTTGGACAGAAATCTGGGCTTGATTCAAAATGTTGCATTAAATGGATCTGTGTGGGATGTTTGCAGTAAAGACCTGTGTGGCACTTTGTCCAATTGGACATCGCGCTTATGGCACCAAAGGTGAAAGAATGAGCGCACACAATTTGGTGTGTGAAAACCTGTTCATCCTCATGGGATTACATTTGTTGCGTCTTTACAGGTGCTTAACATCCAGTGCAAATAATCTAGGAGTATCTTTACATTGCACTCATGGGTAAATGTCAAACTATAAATATTTGACAGTTGCTAAGTAACCTCAGAAACCACCTGCAGTGGTACATGAACGAATTGATTTAAAAATAGATGCGGCTGAGTTGTCACTGTATATACATCCTGAAAACTACTGAATGGGAAATAGAGATTTAGCAAATCAAGCAAACATACGACATCATTAATAAAGAAGAGTGCATTTTCAAAGACTGTTAGCATCATACTGAGATTAAATGACACAAACACCTGACAGATGGAGCTAAGTGTCTATAGAAATGCAGAAATATCTTACAGCAGACAGAAAGTGTTGGAGAATGGCGCCACATTGTGGTGGAAACTGAAAATCATTTGTACAATATACTCCTGCTCTGGCTTCCTCTGCAGCTTTGTCATGACTAATCAATGTCTCTGTTCCAAAACCTAGTGATCTGCCTACTATGATATTTTAAGCCATCATAGGCGTGCTCACAACATGAAGGGTGTCCCAAAAGGTAGTTAGCATGATTACATTGCCTTCTTATGAACAAACTGTAAGGCAACATCACATACATCTTTCATGCAAAAGTAAACCCCAGAATACTGTATATTGCAGGGGTGGCGAACTCCGGTCCTGGAGAGCCGTAGCCCTGCAGAGTTCAGTTCCAACCCTAATTAAAACTCACCTGGCTGTTGCTTTCTAGTAACCCTTCAGACCTTGATTAGCTTGTTCAGGTGCATTTGATTAGGGTTGAAGCAAAACTATGCAGGGCTGCGGCTCTCCAGGACAGACGTTCGCCACCCCTGGTATATTGCAATGCCATTAGAGAACAAAATGTGCCCAAATGTGTGGTGGTTGAATCAAAAATCATTTATATAATTTATAAAAACACAGAATCTCAGTAAACAGAACATGACAAAAACGTGCCTATGGTGACATTTGTGTATATATATAAATATATATTGAATATATATATATTGTAAAAAATATATTGCCTGTTGCACATTATTATTACAACACTATTGCAACACTTTTAAAGTGAAATGTCCAGTGAGTGCTGCTAAAAGTGTGTTCGTATGTGAAACAAACGAAACATGAATCTGGAAATGTTTTATTATGTTGTTGTATGTATTGTATTGGTGAGTGGTGATAAAAAGGTTATAAACCAAGAGCTCCGCATAGCAAGTGCAGTGCTGTACCAGGTGAGCTACTGGGCAAGTTTACTATCAGAAACATCACACAAATGAAGCTGTTTATGTGATGCAAATGTCAAAATGCATTCGTTTCTAAATCATGCATTATGGCACATAGGGATGTGTCTGAATCAGAACACCATGTTCAGAAAGGAAATTACGTGTACTACGAAACCCCTAAAGAAAATAAATAGGAGATGGAAGGAAAAAATTAATTTCAATGCTTATAATGTTGGGTAATTTTACTGCATATAAACTGCGAACATCAGGGAGCCGCTTTCACTTTTGAGATTCACGATCACACATGCTCTGTGTATACTACGGTGTGGCAGTATACATGTGTAAAAGGGAATAAACACTGTTGGAGTTTTACTCCCTATAGTGTTTTTTTCAACTGGCAGCTGTAGAGCATTCCCTGATAGCACACGTACATCTTGGAGATGTCTATTTGACGTCTACATTTACATCTGCAGTTAGAGTGTTTGCTCATCTGCAACACATCTATAGGACGTTTCCTGTCAGATGTCAAATAGACTTCTATTAGACGTCTTTAAGATGTTTATGATTTAGAATGTATGTAAAACACATCTTGCAGACATCTGACAGATGTTTGTACTCAGCAGATGCTTTCCAGATCAAGTGATCTTTAACAGACATCTTGCAGACGTACGTGTGCTATCTGGGTCGCATGTATACCCTGATAGCACACGTACATCTCGGAGACGTCTATATGACGTCTGCATTTACATCTGCAAGACATATTTTTAGAGTGTTTGCTCATCTGCAATACATCTATAGGATGTTTCCTATCAGATGCCAAATAGATGTCTATTAGATGTCTTTAAGATTTTTATGATTTAGAATGTATGTAAAACAGACATCTTGCAGACGTCTATCAGATGTTTGTACTCAGCAGATGCTTTCCAGATCAAGTGATCTTTAACAGACATCTTGCAGACGTACGTGTGCTATCTGGGTTGTATGTATACCCTGATAGTACACGTGCATTTCGGAGACGTCTATTTGACGTCTGCATTCACATCTGCAAGATGCTTTCCAGATCAAGTACACATCTTATCTGGGGAGCTCGTTTTTGTAGTTTTGTAGGTGAACCCATGTTAAATTGATTTATACGTGACTATTGAATTGACCATTTGCCACATATTTGTGTGTGGTATTTTTTTTTATATAGTTATCTGACTAACTGTTCAGCAACAAGCTAACTGCAAACACTGTTGAAATCAACTGAGATATATCTCCTTTTTGTGGCAGTGTTGTTGCCTATGCAGACTTTTCCAAATTGGTAACTTATGGTGGCTTTTCATTTAGAACTATGCTGTATTTTTGAACAGAGCCCTTTTGTACATTTTTGTATTTTAATGAGTCAAAAGTCACTAGATGAAATTTAAAAGATAGATATTGATTGCCTAGATATTGATATGGTGACATTCTAAAGTATTTGATCTTTTTGCTTCAAATTATTTTCCTGTGGTCACAAGAGCGTTGAAGTTCAGAAAATACACACATATACACACAAACTGCAGAAAACAGGGGGACACTGTCCTAGACTGGGGTTCCTATAGGTAGTCGTGGTAAGCAGACATAAGCCTGGGCATACAGATTGATGTCCACAGGGTTGCCGTCAAGCCTGATGTCCTCCAGGGCTTTCCGTATGTAGTTTATGTCATGGGTGTTGCAGAAAGTATCTTGGCTTATGCTCTGTATGTTGTTGTTCTGGAGGAAAAGAAAGAGAAGTAGCTTTAAATCTGAGGACATTACTTATTACTAGTGAGGAGAGTAGCAGGAGCTGTTTTTACCTGCAGGTGGAGCACTCGTAGGCTGTCTGGTAGGGAAACGGGAATGTAGTCTAACTTGTTGTTTGACAGGTACAGGAACTGAAGTTCTTTCATTTCCTGCTCAGGATAGAGAATGAACACAAACAAGATAAGATTATCAAGCTCACTCCATGTGCTGTCTGTGATTTGCCAATGGAAATGTAACTATTTGAGCACCAAATCAGCATATTAGAATGATTTCTGAAGCATCATGTGACAATGATGCTGAAAATTCAGCTTTTCCATCACAGAAATAAAATATAATAATTTAGATATATAATATACCAATATAGAAAACAGTTATTTTAATTGTAATAATATTTTTCTATAAATACTACCAGTCAAAAGTTTTTGGACAGTAAGATTTTCAAAGTTTTTAAATCTCTTCTCCTCATCAAGCCTGCATTTATTTAATCCAAAATACTGCAAAGGCAGTAATATTGTGAAATATTTGTACTATTTAAAATAACTGCTTTCTATTTAAATATATTTTAAAATGTATAAAATCTGAATTTTCTGCAAATATACCTTAAAGGCCTCTGCATGCAAGCCTGAACTCCTCAGCTGGTTATTGCGAACGTCGATGTGTTTGAGGGTAGATGGGAGTTCTGGAAGTGCCTGGATGTTGTTATCAGCCAACATGAGATCCTGAAGCTGAAGCAGTGAACGAAAAGCATCCTTGTTCACTTTACTTATCTGGTTTTCACTCAGGTCGATCCGTTTCAGCTGATCTGAGAACAGCATTAAGTGCAGTCTTCTTAAACATAATTCAGTTTGATTTATAATACAACCTTAAATCTTAAATGCAGCTATAGACTTCATTAGCTAACTATCTATGCATTTCAGGCCTGATGTACACTGTGTAATGTTTGAAAAAGCACATTTGATGTCTCTTTGAGTCTTACTGAGATTGCTGAAGTCTGTGGCCCTGATCTCCGTGATCTTGTTGAAGCGAGCATAGAAGTGTGTGGTTTCTTTAGGGAGAGGGGGAATCTGAGTCAGATCTGAGTCATCACAGTACACACTGCCACTGATACACACACACAGCAGGCAGGAGGGCATCCCTACAGTTGAGAGGAAGAGAGGATCGTATTATGACTGTTTACACCACCAGAGGGCAAAGATGAACAACTTAAATAGGAAACACAACATTTTTATCCCTTTAAAACCTATCATCCATCTACCTAAGCCTGTGTCAGGCCCAAACAGGCCTGGATCATGGAAGTCTAGAGTGGAAGGGACAGGTGACTTTGTTGGACGGGGAGGCAGTGTCACTTCCTCAACATAATCCTCTGGAGGAACTATAGCAGGTGGCTGAGTGACTGCTGGAGGAGGAGCCAGAGTCCCAACCTCAGCCAGTGAGAAAAAAAGAACAAAATGACTTCACAGAACATAACAACGAACATAAACATGTTTATAGTGACTCTTCCTTAAAGGGATAGTTCACCCAAAAATGAAAATTCTGTCATTAATTACTCACCCTAATGTCATTCCAAACCCAAAAGACCTTTGTTTACCTTCGATATTTTCAATGAAATCCGAGAGCTTTCTGACCCTGCATAACAGCAACGGAACTACCACATTCAAAGCTCAGAAAGTTAATAAGGACATAATTAAAATAGTCCATGTGACATCAGTGGTTCAACCATAATTTTATGAAGCTACAAGAGTACTTTTTGTGTGCAAAGAAAACAAAAATAATGACTTAAATCAACAATTTATTCTCTTTTAACAGTGTCCTCACTACCGTTCTGGGCCTTGGACGTGTTAGTTATGTAGTTAAAAAGCTCTTGGATGTCATCAAAAATATCTTAATTTGTGTTCCGAAGATGAATGAAAATCTTACGGGTTTGAAACGAGATGAGGGTGAGTAATTATTGATGAAATTTGGATTTTTGGGAGGCTATTCCTTTAAAGGGGATAGTGACAAAACTAGACACACTGACAAAACTCCTGAAACCTCCACTCACCTCTTCAGGCAGGTCATCATAATGATACGTGTTTCCGTACGTGTTTAGCTCCCATGTGTTTGAGTCATCATAATTCTCCAGATCATATGCTGCAAGGTCCAAATCAACTGGAGGGGCACATAGACTGAAGCCCATCAGGGTCCAAACAAGGTACAGTGCCATCTATAGTAGACAAGGTGAATGAGCTGTGTAGATGTACTTAGCACTTAGTCATTTGAGACTCCTTATTTGTCAATTTAATTCAATATATGCCATGATAACTTTCTTATTAGCTGAAAAATGTTGCTTTCATTTGGCAGTTTTGGCAATGTCCTTTCTTTTTTTCCCAGGGATTTTATGGCTGTCTGCAGGAGCTCTTTGTCTGCAGCTCTGTATGCCTGTCACACAGGTATTTGTTTAACCTTTAAAGCCATTTCTTTCTGGCTGCCCAGACACATAAATCCATAATACGCAAAAACATCGCACATAATGACAGTGTGCAAGTTTATACACTTTAGACCCACCACGTATTTGAAAACATAAAGCAGTTGCATGGTTCGCAAACAATAGTCTATCATATGGTTTTATATGGATGGCCTAACATGAAGTGTTTTGTGAGGAAGGCTGTTTGCTTTGCTGACAAGGGTGTGCATGCTAAAGTATGGGTTTTCCGCACACATTATTATTGATAAATCCTCTCATTTGGTCAAACAATCTAAATAACCTACCAAATATAACATAATAAATCCTAATCACGTGTCTTACTCTTTGCTAAATCAACACAGATGGAGTCTGTGATGCATATCAACATGGTTGTCAATGCTGTGTGATCAGAGGACCACACCAGCCTCGCATTCCGATAAACTTCTAACAACTTCAGCCTGACACATCAGTATTCAGAGCTCTCCTGGGCATATTCAATTACTCACATAACTCCATTCTGAAAGTATTCAGAAATAAGACTAATTACCAAGGAGTCTCCACGCAGCAGGAAGGGAAAAAAGAAACCTACCTTTGATGTTTGTCTGTGAACAGCCATGGCCTGAGAGCGCATCTTAGGGGGAACAGTGGTATGGAAGCTGGCCCTGTGTTCTTCTGAGGTTTAAGAAATGAAAAACTGACCCAGGATTGAGGAGACGAGCAGGTTAGGTGAGGGGGGAGAGGTGGGAGCTCAGCTGGGGGATGGCCAGGTCTGTTTGTTCAGCTGTCACTAATTTTACACCACTTTCAAAGGTGTAGTCTTAGACTCGGTCTGGTTTGGTAATTTACCAGCAGGTTGTTATCATCATATGGCTTTCAGACGCATGTCCCAGTGACATGCAAGGATTCCTGTTTTTGGCAGTGTGTTTGATCATGTTTTGTTGTTCCAGAAGACAATTTTCAATTCCTGGAAGCATCTTGAATTGTTCTAGTAGCGGTCTGTTTACCCCTGTGGTTTGAAGTCAAGTTAATCTTACACTTTTTAGACCTCTTAATATAATAGTGAGAGCTGAGAAGAAAATTTGTGTGGTAATTGTTTGACTTGATTTGCTAAAGAGTCAGAACTGATTCTGACTGAACAGCCTTTAAAGTCTGATTCGAACTAATGGACTTAATGTTATTTCATGCTATATTAAGCAGGTCGGTAAGGTCAGCTATTTGTGATTCTGCCTCAGACTGATGTCAAATAACAAAGCTAGTGAGTGACCTTTGAGATCCTCTGATTTTTTACTGGCGTCTGCCTGACGAGACGCAAACAGACACAGAGACACAGAGATCTTGCGTCACTTCTCAATTACCAACTGTGTTTCACATATCAAACATTCCTTTGCTAAACGCTTTGTACAGATGATGAGGAAGGAGCTTAGGAGGTAGCACTGATTAACAAGAGAGGAAAAAAAATAATAAAACCAGTGGTGTATAAAGTACCTGAAAGCCATACTTAAGTAGAAGTAGAGAAGTACAGATATCTTACCATAAAATGACTTTGGTAGAAGTTGAAGTCACCGTTTAGAATACTACTTGAGTAAAAGTATGTGATATTTATTGTACTTAAATACATTTGAAAGTATTGAAAGTAAAAGTACAAGTAAGTGCAAAATGCAAAGAAGCAAAGAAGCATATATATGCTTATACACAGCTTGAGTAGCAAGATTGTGTTCAGTTTTAACTCTTTCTTCCAATTTTGTATTTTTGGGTAAGAATAAGAAGCACTTCATCCAGTACTTAGTGTCTTTCGTTCCAACATAAGAAAACATTTCTGGAATCTGCATCTGAAATAGTATTTAGATGTATTTACACAGTTTAATGTATCTCAGATGGGACATGGATGTATTTAAACTGCAGTTACAGATGCATAAATAGGCCTAATGTTTTGTTTTTAACATAAAACGTTGAATCCTGATATTCAAAATAATTTAAGACATGAAAAACATAGTCGAAATGTCCAATTAAAACCGCCAGTAGGTGGCAGCAAGTGACTGTTAATGAGTGAGTCATTGAGATTCAACCGATTCATTCAAACGGCTGCTTCATTCAAGAACAAAGCATTTGACTGTGTTAATGAGTGAATCACTAAATCATTTTTATCAACCGATTCGTTCAAAAAGCTGATTCACTTAATAAGTAAACACCGTCCATTGCTCAGAGATGCAAACAGTGCTGTGATCTTTGTTTGGAACTATTTCCGTTGGCAAAATTGAGCAAAAACAAGCAATTTAACATGTCACTTATTGTTTTACTAAACCTGTATAAAATGATTATTAAATGTGTTAATAAAGTAACGAATATGCTTCAGGGAAATGTATCGGAGTAAAAGTATACATTTTATTTAGCAAATGTAGTGGAGTAAAAGTAAAAGTTGACAAGTTGAAAAGTTGAAATATAAAACTCAAGTAAAGTACAGATACTCAGAAAAATACTACAATACTTAAGTACTACTTAAGTTACAATACACCACTGAATAAAACTTTAAAGATGACCTATTATGCCCCTTTTTACAAGATGTAAAATAAGTCTCTGATATCCCCAGAGTGTGTATGGGACGTTTTACCTCAAAATACCCTACAGATAATTATTTATTGCTTGTTTAATTGCCACTTTCAGGGTATGAGCCAAAACACACAATTTTTGTGTTTGTCCCTTTAAATGCAAATGAGCTGGTGCTCCCAGCCCCCTTTTCAGGAGAAGGCGGCGCTTCAAGAGCCAGCAAAAACAAAACAGAACAATCTCATGGACTGAAAATATCAGAAACTCTCAGTAGCGTTGTTCAGCCTTATATGTTCGAACTGAAATCAGTTTAAAAGTCAGTCATCTGATTTTACACGAACGGGTAGCACGTTGTGCTAAAAATAATGACATAGTTTGTCTCATGGTGTTTTTGTGTGCTATCACACACTTTATAAGTCCCACTTAAGGTTATGAGCTCGACACCATCAAGCGGTCGACTTTACATAGCTTTCACATGCAATTTTGAACTATACACAGTCATATTTATGATCAGTCTGGTAGCATGTAAAGTCAAAATCAGTGAAAAGAGACAACAGTAGCTTTAGCAATATTATCCTTACAGAGTGCCAAGAAGCTCTTACAGAAAGGCAATTTAGAAAACAAACGTGTGATTCTTACTTTGTCTGGAGCTGACGTTCGGACACAAAGTGTATCGATCCATAAACATATAGGGGAGTTCACCAGTTTTTTTTGGGACATTTCCTTCGAAAATTAAATTTTAACCACACCATCTGAGCCTCAATGACTCAGATGCTTGTTGGTGCATCTCAAAACCCAATACTTGTAATGCCTCTTTGGCACTGACATCGTATATTTCCAGCAGCTAGAGCGAGAAATTAGTAATGGCAGACTGCTTCTTATGCAGGGCTGACTGTCTATGCTAACAGAGCAGACATGTACAGAGATTACGTGTACGCATGGAAAAATCTGAAATGGCGTGTTCAAAGAGACTGTTTATGATTTTTTGGGATTATAAAAAAATGGGTTGGTGATGCTGGTTGTTTTTACACACTGTGGCCACACAACTGTGTTCAAACACTTTATAAGAGTGATTTTTGCATAAAAGGCCCCTTTAACTTATAAAAAAGTATGCTTATTTTCATAAAGATTTTTGTTAATGGTTTTGAAAGAAATTGCTTAAAAAATGAAATTGGAATATTGTGAAATGTTATTGTTATTTAAAAAACTACTTTCTATGTTAATATATTTTAACATTTATTCCTATGATGGCAAAGCTGAATTTTCAAGAGTCATTACTCCAGTCTGCAGCATCACATGATTTATTTGGAATAGAAATCTTTTGTAGCATTAATGTTGTTACTGTCAGTTTGGATGAAACTAATATATTCTTGCTGAAGATTTTCTTCAAATTCTTTCAAAAATCTTACTGACCCTAAACCTTTAAATGGTAGGGTATAATAAGTGTCATATATATGTGTCAGCTTGATGTGTTAGCATGCCACTAACCAGTATGTAAAACCACAATCCTGTGGTGCCTGGCTCTTGTCTCTTTTACTGAAATGTTTTCAGTTCTCATATCTGATAATAAAAAACACATTGCTGTAAGAGGGAAACATGCAGTAAGGTCTCCAGAGATGTTCTTCAATAAATGATATTGGTTCTACATAATGCCTAAATGAAAACAAATATTGCCAAATAGAATGAGAAAATTTAACAACTGAATCAAACATACATATCAATATAACTCATCCACTTGCATCCACTGATGCTCACTTTCCCATAATTCATCTGGAAAATCTTCTGATAGGTCTTCTTCCCTCTGTGGAGCTGTAAAGCCTTTTATAAATTAGCATCTTCAGAAACTGATGATTATTTCTAACAGTTTTTTTTTTATTTTTTATTATTAGTTATCATTTTTATTACATAAATCAGAATTCATTTTAGCACCATTGCAGTAATATCTGTTGCCACAATACAGTACAAAAACTGAAATCTTATATAATAGTGTGAAAATAATTATATACAGTTGAGATCAAGTGTTTACATACACCTTGCAGAATCTGCAAAATGTTAATTATTTTATCAAAATAAGACAGATAATACAAAATGCATGTTATTTTTTTATATTTGTTTAGTACTGACCTAAATAAGATATTTTACATAAAAGATGTTTACATATAATCCACAAAAGAAAATAATAGTTGAATTTATAAAAATGACCCTGCTCAAAAGTTTACATACACTTGATTCTCAATGCTGTGTTGTTACCTGAATGATCCACAGCTGTATTTTTATTTGGTAATCTTGTTCATGAGTCCCTTGTTTGTCCTGAACAGTTAAACTGCCCGCTGTTCTTTAGAAAAATCCTTCAGGTCCCACAAATTCTTTGGTTTTTCAGCATTTTTGTGTATTTGAACCCTTTCCAACAACTGTATGATTTTGAGATCTTTTCACACTGAGGCCAACTAATATGTATATATATTAGTTGCATATGCTGAAAAACCAAAGAATTTGGGGGCCTGAAGGATTTTTTGAAGAACAGCAGGCAGTTTAACTGTTCAGGACAAACAAGGGACTGATGAACAACTATCACTATCAAAAAAAAAAAAAAAACACATTCAGGTAACAACACAGTTTTAAGAATCAAGTGTATGTATGTAACGTTTGAGCTGGGTCATTTTTTTTATAAATTCAGCTAATTTTTTCTCTTGTGGACTATATGTAACCATCTTTTATGTTAAATATCTTATTCAGGTCAGTACTAAATCAAAAATAACATGCATTTTGTATGTAAACTTTTGACCTCAACTGTATAAAATGTAGGCCTAATAGGCCTAAAAAACAAAAGTTCTTCCCTGTCAAGCTGACTAATTTCAACTATAATAACAGTTACAGTTGTCATGTTTTGATATCCACCTGCTGGGGGAGCAAGATAACTGAGCAGTTAGTCACATTGTACAGCATTCCATCAGCCACCTGAATGACATTAGTCAAGCCACAGAGAATGTATAAAATTACAGAAAGCTCACTAGGATTCTTTCTAAGAACGAGGACGATGTAGCCACTGTTGGAAAACTGGCCTTTACTTTTTAAAGAAGCATTAAGAAAGCTATAAAAGCTGTTTTAATGTTTTGGGATTGGAAAATTAGGATTGGAGCTAAGATAGTGGCATAAAAAGATTAAAAGAAAAAAAGTTTAGTTATGTAATCGTCATGTTGTTCCAAACCTGCATGACTTATTTTTTTCTGTTTTTGTTTTTTCTTACTTTTTTTCCTCCATAGAATTAAAGTCCAATCCGTATGTTGTTTTGGACAACCGGCAATTGAAACAATCTTTAAAATATTTTCTTTTATGTTCCACATAATAAAGAATGGTTTGGAATGACACAGGGGAGTATAAAAGATTCATTTAAACTTTCATTTCTGGATGAACAGTCGCTTTAACAAAAACATAATAACCATTAAAGGGCAAGACGTGACAAAGAGCAAAGCAAACAAGAGTTGTTTCTACTCACTAGGATTAATGGGAAAACAAGATTATTTTAAAAGACACCTGGGGACATGCAATTAACCCGGAAAACATGACAAAAGAGACACATGAACCTAAATACTCAACTGATAAAAAAAAAAATTAGTCCTTAAATTGTTTGTTAACCAAACAAAATCACTAAACAATACCATATGCAAGTGGTGATGATTATGATTCAGAACTCTTTTGAGTTCTGAATTGTTTTCTGATTCATTATTGGTTTTCTAGGTAACACCAATAGGCGAGTGCTGTATTTATTGCAGTAAATCATCTAAAACTACGTTCTTCTGTTCAAAAATTCAAAAATACCATCATCCAACCAAGCAAGTGTAAGTGTGGCTTCTGTTAGTAATAACAACCTCTGCGAACTAATGTGCAGTTCGCTTGTGGGTAGGTTTACTAAATAACCAGTGTTTTTGAGAGCATGACTAATTGCTCACTCCTACATTAATGTTCCTGTGTAGCAGAGAGTGACGATATAATCAAGCAGCTCTTGAACCCAGTGGGCTGAATGTCTGTGCATCCATAACTCAAGTTTAGAGAAAAAGCATGAACAGCCTGACTGTTTCTAACACGACAGCTTCAAAAGGAACCATGTATACAGTTACCATGTTAAGGGCTTTTGCAAACACAGTGTAGTATCTACTTACTCACACGTTTTTCTGCACTGACCTGTATGTTTGTTTTCATGAGCACACAACATGGTGTCTGTTGTTCTTCACCCAGCACGACAATGTTAACAATTCACTTGATTTCCATACATGTATAGCTTATAAAAACGGTTTGTTTGTTTTCTGGGGAAAACTCAGTTCACAGTTTCTCTGTTTCTAAAATAACCAGACGGTATGCAGATGATTCATGAATTGTGATATCTGCAATAATAGTACGTTATAAATCTACGGTTGACTTTACGTTATTGATTGAATAGATGTCTCACTTTGACTGTTTTTAGTAATTCATAGCAATGGCAGAGCTTGAAAAACATTGAGAAACACTGCAATAGTCTACTGTCAGGACATTTCATCTGTTTTGCAGTCACACGTCAGAAGAGTTTGATTGGTTGCAGGTGGCAAGAAGACAAATTTTGGAATCTTTATAGATGTCCTCATATTTATTCACATTTGTTCTCACTAACAGTGAAACAATGAACCTACTTGTGAGGACATTTCAGCAGTGCTATTTTAGTTTTATTTATACTTTTGTATTATACTTTTATTTATTAACATTTTAAATTAGCTTTTAATTTTACAGTTTTCATTTTAATTTTAGATACGGTACATTTGAGTAATTTTATTATTTTTGATAGTCGCTTTTGTCATTTTTATTAGGATTTTTTTTTTTTAATTGGCTTATTCTATTTACCTCTGAAGGCAATATTTCTAATTTTCATATTTCATCTAAAATCTATGTCTTATTTTATTTCAGATTATTTAAATCACGGATGCAAAATTTACTTTTACATGTTGTTTGAACATAAATTTGTGTTGGCAGTGTGTGTACACATCTACTCTATAATAATAACCCACCCAGTGCTTTTTTTAAAAATCCTTACAAATAATAACAAATCAAGTTCCTTTCTCAAATCAAGCCATTCTCAGATTCTTGGCTGTGTGACACCACACAGACCAAGGCAGCGCCCGCAATAGTTGACTGACATGGCCGTCTTACCTTAGACCCGCCCTGAGTGAGCTGAATGAGCGATAAACTCTCTGCCATTGTTTCAACGCCAGAGCAGGAGTAGACAAGAATGTCTCCTAAGCATTTGAGGTATTCTGTTGTTGGAGGAACATAGCAGTCAACATTTTCTCCCGACATCTGAGCCGCTGAAGATGCAGATGATTACTTTTGTTTTTTAAGGGAATGCGCCCCCCGATCTACCTAAATGTGTAAATTTTCACACAAATCATTCGTGATCCAGGTTCTTTCCTAATAATGTGCTAGTTAGTAAGTTCAGCGGCTAAAGTTTACATTCTCAGAGAGAACCACACGTCACCCCACAGCAGAGAGGGGCGGAGTGAGTAGAGCTCATTACCATTTAAAGGGACATGCACCAAACGGGTTGTTGTGAACAGAGCTGCTTTTGACAAGGTAAAAAGGGTGTTGTTTTACACAACAATTGGGAAACTTTACTACTTCCTGAATCGACATATAACTCGGTAACATTGGGCTGTTTTCATTTATATGCTGTTTATTGTTGATGATTGTACTATTTTTCATATGCATCTGCTTATATATGAGAATGCTTGTTTCCGCGTTTTCCTCACCTGTTTTTTTAAATCTGGAGATTCTGGACTCAAGAGTTGCGTAATAGCGCCCCCAAGCATATAACAGTGAAAACATGAAAACACGGAAAATTGCGTGTTTGGCAGAGAAGCATTGTTTCATAAATAGCGAAAAATTACATGTTTGGCGGGGAAGCGTTGTCTCTCAAATAACGAAAAATTACGGGAAGCATTGTCTCATAAATAATGATAAATAACGTGTTTGGCAGGGAAACTTTGTGTCATAAATAACGAAAAAATTGCATGTTTGGCGGGGAAGCGCTTGTAAATAACAAAAAATTATGGGGAAGTATTGTCTCATAAATAACGGAAAACGTGTGTGGAGTTAAATGGACTGATATGAACAGGTCTGTGTAAAGGTTTGTCTTCACTAATACAGTAAATCTGTAACATGTGTACCTGGTATTTCCTACATTATGAGGACCAAATCTCCCCACAACTATAGTAAAACCATTTTGACCTTGTGGGGACATTTTTTTTGGTCCCTGTGAGGAAACAAGCTTATAAATTATACTATAGTTGTGGGGACCAAATGTCCCCACAGCTGTAGTAATACCAGTAAATTCTGACCTTGTGGGGACTTTTTTTTTTGTTTTGTTTAGTCCCTATGAGGAAGCAAGTTTATAAATCATACCAAATTAGGTGTTTTGAAAATCTAAAACAGCAGAAAGTTTTCTATGAGAGGTAAGTTTAGGTGTAGGTTTAGGGTAAGGAAATAGAAAATACAGGTTGTACAATATAAAGACCATTACGTCTATGGAATGTGTCCACAAAATTGGAATCCAGATTTGTGTGTACAATTTTTTTGAGGTTTTCTTATGAAACACTGCTGAGAGCCACAGCAAACATTCTGACTACTGCGCTATTGTTGAGATGCCTCCAAAACACACTGCTCCTGAGACATGGAGGATACATTTACCTCAGCTTATGAGGTATGCTTCTTGAGAAGTGTTTCTTAACTTCTTTAAAATGGACGTTGCTTTTTCATCATTGAAAGCAGAATTTGTATGTGCTGGACTTCTGCTGGAAATGCATTAGTGTAAATATGAAGAGTTCAGATGCAAAACCAGCTAAATCCATCTGACATCTTTCTTTCTTGTTTTCGTCAATTAAACAAATATTGGCTGCATATCCTGTGGCCTAATAACTGATCATTACATTTAATCAAATAAGAATATGCAAGCCTGGCAAGCTCATTATTTAGCAATGTGCTAAGCCTGTATGGCTGGTGCTCCACTAGCCGACTGTTTTTCAGCTGATTATCAGTTGTAAGATTTATTTCCATAATCATTGATGAATCGTCAGGAACAGATGTATGCGGTTGGATCTTTCAGCGTGTGCACGGCGCTAACAGCCACAGCAACTCAGCTCCCTGCAGATTTAATGGTCCTGTCAGCTCAATGTTTGATATTACTTTTGACAGTCGGTGGAACGGTCAAGCCGTTATTATACTCGGAACTGATCCAAACTTTTTCCCCCAGCAACTGAACAACCACATATCGTGAATACAGATTGTTATCCATTGTGTAACCAAGCTTTTTTTGTGTGGTTTTTGAGCATTCAGTGACATTCACACGTGACCATGGTCCGTGAACTGCATCCTAATTTAGTATTAAGTGTTATGTTTGTATTTATGTGGTTACATAGTCAACAAAACCAGGCTGATCTAATCTTAAAGGATGTTTAAAGGACACATGAAGATTTTTTTATATCTTCCTTTGCTGTCTCATACATGAATCTCAGTACTTTTAACAGAAAATAATGAACTGTTAGAAAAATATGATTTTATTTGTCTTCCTATGTTCAGGTAAATCGATTCTAAACTCCATTCTTGTTGTCTCACACAGAGAGACATTGTAAAAAAGATCATTCTCAGACGATTTTGTTTCACCGTTTCATCCTCACACAGTTTGAAGGAGACGGGGATCATCTGAAACCTAATCTGAAACAATATTCCATTCACCCCTACAGATGCGCTGCAGTCAGTGCATAATCAGTTTTGCAAGGACAGTCTTGGTTACTTAATCATTTCCAAATGACTTTTGTCGAGGGTGTGAAAGGATGGATCTCAAGATGGATGAATGTGAATAGATGCATCTCAAAATTCTACAGTGACTGCTGGAAATTATTCAATTATTCAAATATACGGAATATGCAAGAAAACAGAATAATGTCCAGAATCTGGAAGTGTTTTTTTTTTTTTTTTTTTCTGGGCAGTTCAACTGCGCAGGACAAAAAAGGGACTCACAAACAGTTATCGCAAAACATAGACACATTTGTTGATCATCCACAAAGTAGACTGAAGATTCAGGGGTATGTAAACTTTTGAACCTTTGTCTTGTGGGCTGTATGTAAACATCTATTATGTGAAAGAGCTTATTCAGGACAGCACTAAATAAAAAAGAACTTGCCATTTTATGACCCTAATATTTTGTTAAAATTATTAACATCTTACGAATTCTGCAAGGGGTATGTGAACTTATGAACAGAATTGTACAGAAATGTCATTCAGCATCCATAGCGTCCGTGTTAGTGTGCTAGGAGCGAAAAAAAAACTTTAGAGAAGAGCATAAATATATATGCACCATATCATAAATACATAATATTTTTACTTAACCTGTTGCTGATGCTTTATTTTGTTTATTGTTCTGTAAATCTCCTAATTTTGTCAAAAAATAAAAAATACAAAACTAATAAATCAAATAAAATAGATTTAAAAAATTGTTTGGAATCATTAGAGGCCATTTTGTCTTTTTTTTTTTTTTTGTGACAGTCATTTAAATAACTGTATCTCAACAGCGGTTTGGAGTAGACACGTAATTATACAATTACCAAATAGAGTATTTCATTTTCTAGGAATGTGTTTTCAAGGATACAAAGATGATAAATCATATTTGTCGTGCAAGGCCTCACACACACTGAGAATAAAAAACACAAGGATTCTCTTTAGGAATCTTTAAAAGGACTTTCTTATTGCTGTACAAACAGATATATGATAACTCTGTGGTTGCGTTTCTGCTTTGAAGTATATGTAGGTATGAGGAAAAGGCTGAGAAATTTTTTTTGTCTAGGGGTGTACTTTCAAAGGAAGAGACGGGGAAAATAGATGACCAGATGCAGCAGATGTAGCTGCTGGCTGGCAGGTTAAAGTGTAGCTTGCTTGAATTCAGGGGGCCCAGGACATAATATTTATGAGTGATGCCGAATTCACAGAGCCCTAGAAAAAGAGATGGGCCCCAGAGCCCATACGCTCAGCAGTATAAAGGTACGTTTATTGGACTCCCTGCATCACAGGAATAATGTCCAAAGTCTTGGCTGTTTTGTACTATATAGTATACTAAGTATACTTTTAGTCTACTTTTTATGTGCTTCTCAGAAATGTCCTTTTATGTACTTCTCAAAAATATACTTAAAATTACATTTAAGTATACTTGACTTAGAAAAAGTCTAAATATATTGGGGCAATATTGTTTTCTGAGAATCCATGTTTTTATTGCTATATGGTAGTGGGTGCTATTACGCATTTTCTGTAAAGAATTTCCAAAACACAAGTGAACACAAGAAGAAACCCAACCAACAGATGCTTCCACACATTTTTAACACAGTCATGAATCATAAAACAGCATCAAAACTGTAACGTTATAGAATAAAATGTGACCCATGAAGAGGTAATATCAAGCTTTGGGGTATTGATCAACTCCATCAATGTTTTGATTGTCACTCTGAATCCAATTCATATTCTTTTTATCTTTTTGTTCTATTCTAAAAAAATATTTATTTTTTATTACTTATAAAACTTACCCACATTCAAGTGTTTATAAAAAAATGTAACAAATATATACAAATTTATTCCTAATAGTAGGGACATAGTAAGGACATAGTAGTAAAGGGGTGCGCGGGGCACAAACTGGTTTAATTATTTCCACACACAGTAGCGTAACCAAATTTACGGTGTTTACTAGTTGCCATAGGAACGCTATACAGAGAAAAAAAAAGTATGCCAAAATTCAAAAGCCTTTTGAAGATATCGCTAACCAGTTTTATATTCCAGTCACGCTGATGGGAAACGTTGTAACGAAAATAGTGTACAGATTGCGTTACAATCTGTACACTATTTTCTTTGATGGATTTTAAAAAGAAACCACAAGAAACAGGTGAATAAATACTCACAATCGATGCTGAGAAATTATTATTTCAAGAAAATGCATGTAAAGCATTTTGGCCCGTTTATGTGTCTCGTGTTCTATGAGAGCTGTGTTTGGAGGGAGGGGAGTGTTTTTGTGAATGCCTAAATGTGTTTCATCTATTTGGGCCATTTTTTTTAACCATACTGTATAGCTGTGTTTTGCGGTCAGGGCCGTCCCACACATGGTTGCGATGTGTTCATTGTGAAACTCAAAAAATTAGATGATTTTTCATTCTTAAAAAACGCCATTATTTTATTTGAAAAAGTTAATCATTTTATTTTATTGACAAAATACTGTTTGTTGTGTATATTTTTTTTTTCATTCAATCAGATAACATTTTAAGCTGTCATATGGTCATGTTACAACGTGCCCCTCACATGTTACAATGTACCCCATCTGTGGGGCATGTTGCCACTTTTCACTTCCTTTCTTTTGAGGTAAATAACGAAAAACGTATACACTGTAATTATGAAACAAAGCAACACATTTGTACTAGACAAGTGTGAAATTAACATGGATAAAAAATTATACTCTAAACCCCAAATGGATTTACACAAACTGAGAGATTTAAAAAGTGTTAGGTTGTGCCCTGCGGTCCCCTACTTAAAGTATGATGTAAAGTTCACTTAAAGAAAACTTACGAGTATACTTGCAGTATAAAACTACAAAACTAGTAGTTTACTGAGACTATACTTCAAAGTGTACTAAAAATGCTACAAGTATTTAATTAGTAAACTATCAGTATACCTATAAGTTTTAGTACAGTTGGAGTACAAACTAAAACTAGTTGTGTACTCAAAGTTTACTACTGTTATACTTAAAGTTTACTTAAATGTATACTTTTATATACTAGAAAGTGGGCCAATTTAGTCCCAAGGAGTACTGAAATAACACACTTACAAGTATACTACTAGTACACTGACATTTGTATACTTACTACATAAAGTATACTTAATAATATACCTGAACTTTACTTATGTATACTTAATGACATAAACTTGAAGTATACTTCTTTTTGGTAAGGGGAGAGACGCGGACTCCCACTGTAACTTTACCTGCTGGCGTTGCTGTTGGATTATGTTTCTTTAGAAAAGCAAGTGATTTGTACACTTCTTAATGTCATATTTTGTAATATGTGCGTTTTATTTTTGTACAATTTTTTTCATCCAATTTTTTGAGGAGACACTGCATCTCATGTCTCCTTGAGGGAAATGATCCTGATGTGAACTATTTATTAATTTATTTTCTTCGTAATATATGTATTTAATGACAAAAATCTGAGGTTGCTCACTCATTTTTGTTTCTCACTTCCCCATATAGTGCATTATGTGCCATTCACTAAATAGGAAATAATGAATAAATGACTGATTTAGATGTAGCTATGAAGCAAATGAGATTATGACCCATGAAAAAACTTCATAATAAATGCCAGACAAAAACAATAGCTAAAAACCAAAAAGGGCAGAACTACACGGTGGATCCAAGTGGCGGATCTGCCTCAACAATAAATTTTACAATATTTTTATGGGCTGGCCCCACTCTCATGAGACCAATGAATGCTGCTAGGCACTACAAGACTGTAGTGGGCCACACGTGTTTGCTGCTACTACATACAATGTGAGGGAAAAGGGTTTGAGGTTAGAGAAAATATTTTTGGACGCACAGTCCCAAAAGCCCAGGGCTGCTGAGAGGGCAGTGTAAAACTTGTGGCTAGCAATTCAAACCATTAATCTGGGCAGTTACCACAACCACCACAATGTGAGCACATATTGCTCAGTGTGGTAAGTAAATCCCCAAAAACAGATAAATAAGGTTGACAAATTTCCAAAATCAATGGAACATTTGTTGAAACAATTATAAAGCCAAAACAGTTCCAAAGGACATTGGTGTGCTAAAGTATAGTCTCTGAAACATCCAGTGTTGGGAAGTCATGTGACACAGTGTGCCTCTGCTTCAGAAATTTAATAAACCAGAAGAATATCAGATGGTATAAGGTTAGAGGAGGAAAACTGTGTCTGAGAGAGGGAAAGAACAACTGAAAGCTTTAAAATCAGCAAGTTAGATGCAGTGCTGGGCAATTTGACTAAAAATCTGTATGACGTTTTTTATAGGATTCTGGCGGTTGGATGGTTTATTGCACTTTTTCCCTAACTGTGCATTTATATTAATCACAATTAGGGATGCACGATATTATCGGACTGATATCGGAATCGGCCGATAATGACTTCAAATGTAAATATCGGCATCGGCCCGATATGAAACATTATGCCGATATGTTTTGCCGATAAGATGAATATGTTAACTCACATGTGCTAAGGGTGTGCTAGGGATTAGATCATGTCAGCAGTGTGGCTCATTCTTGAAGCAAGGTTTTGACTGAATGAGGAGTAGATTCACTGTTTTGGATCGCTGCATTTAAACTGAGAATACACATACAGAATGATGCATAGCAATAGCACGTGCAGTGGCAGCAGCGGCTATAGGAGAAAACGCGCCGTTGTTCCATTTGGGATAATTTACTGTTGCCTGTTTCATATCCAGTCACTAGATCGCTAAATGCACATTTTAAATGGTTTTATGCTCTTTGTTGTATTTTGAAACCCAATGGCTGTGTTTGCACATGACATGATCTGCATTTAAAATAAAAAGTAATTACGGCGCGCGGTCAGTGAATTCTCTTTCTTCGGCGGCGCGACGGCAAAACACACTGTTGCTCATATGAAACATTTTTCGTGAATATGACACAAGTGAGGTACAAAGCATTCTTTATAAGTTAAATAATTGGTTAGCAGGCAAATGTTAGTAGCGACCATACTTTTGGATTCATGCCGTTCGAGCCAATACATTTAAAGCCATAAGCGGCTGTGTGTCCTGTTTTCCCGGTTGGTCACGAATTGCCACAAACTTAATAATATTTATGGTTTCTTTTCACAAATCATCACCGTCTCACCCTTTAATTTCGCAGGTTTGTTTTCTTGTCATTTACTTTTAATCCATGTTGTCGGATCATTTATGCGGGTAAACTGCGTGTGGGAAATAAAAGATTTCGTGGCAATAAATTAAGAATTCGTTAATACGACTTTTTAATTCGTTCCCTTATTTTACAAATTAATAAATTAATAAAACGTAGGAACGAATTAACAAGTTGTAGGAAATAATTATGTTCGTGTCCTGCAGCCCTGTCAGAGCGAAGTGCACCATATAAAATAATTAGAAATTATAATTAAACATGACTTAGTGACTACATTTCTATTACTTTCTTTCCATGTTGAATGCCTTTGTATTGCAGGGCTCTAGACTGATCAAAACTGTCACATTTTTTTTTTTTTTTTTAAATGTGCAAGTTAAAATTTGACATGGTCGCACTGCTCCATACAGCGCGGGTTACAGAGTTACAAAGCCGTGGCATATTCAGGATTTCACTGATCACGCGAAGAGTAGTTTTCGTTGTGAGCGCTTCGGGTGTAGAGCCTGGTTTGTATTTGTAGTGTCAGCACGAGCCAGGCGGTGACGGCAAAAGGACGCGACTATTCTGGAAAGATTGCGGACGGAGGATTTGGTTTTCGAGTAGGGTAAAAGACCGCTTGTTAAACCAGAGAAGGTAAACATGTTGGTATTCTTGTGCAAAAAAAGGTGTACTGTTTTGCCAGTTGGTCACGAATTGCGACATAACTTAATATTTTTATTTTCCCAAATCCTCACCGTCTCACCCTTTAATTTCTTAGGTTTATTTTCTTGTCATTCACTTTTAATCCATGTTTTCGTATCTCTTACTGTGATAAATTGCGGGTGGGAAATAAAATATTTTGTGGGAATAAATTAACAATTCGTTAATACTACATATTAATTCGTTCCCTCATTTTACAAATTAATAAATTAATAAATCATAGGAACGAATTAAGAAATTGTAGCAATGAATTATGTCCTGTTCATGTCCCGCAAAGCACCCTCACAGTCACCCAGTTTAGTTCTACTTTTCTGTTTTCGTTTTGAAATGTTGTATTCAGATTGCAAAATCGAAAGTGAAAGCATCCGAAGTTCGGCTTATAACATAGCAAAAGTGAACTTAATTTACAAAATTCAGATCATAAATAATGCTAGTCTACTGATGAAAAAGAAGGGATTGAATGTAAACCACTCATTACTATTTATTTAATCCTAACAAATAAGTTATTGTTAAAAACTAACTTTCCAAATAAAATGATATATATCGGTATTGGTATCGGCCAAAATGAGATGAAAAAATATCGGCATATCGGATATCGGCAAAAATCCAATATCGTGCATCTCTAATCACAATGCATAAAACAGTTGCAGAACCACGCCATTTTAATCACGATACACAAACATGCTACATAGCATGAGCAGTTTTTGCTGTAAATTAGATTTTACAGCATTTTACAAAATTCAAAGCGAAAACAGAATGGTCTGACTTTAAAGGGGTCATCGGATGCCCATTTTCCACAAGTTGATATGATTCTTTAGGGTCTTAATAAAAAGTCTATAATATACTTTGGTTAAAAATTTTCAGTGGTTGTGTAAAACAACACCCTTTGTACCTTGTCAAAATGAGCTCTGCAAAAAGCATGTTTTTAGCGTGTTAAGCCGCAAAACTTTCTAACTAGCTAACTTATTAGGAAAGGTGATTGCAAAGATTCGAATGATTTGCGCGAACATAGACGCATTTATGAAGATCAGGAGGTGCATTCCATTCACAAACAAATGTAATCCACTGCATCTTCAGTGGCTCTCTCTGACCGCAGGTGGCGCTTATGGAACAGCAGCGATGCAGGATTTCCTTCGTTACTGCTGTAAACAAAGCAGCTCAACGCTTATGAATACTGCATTAAAAAGCTATGCATTAAAAAGTCTAAACTTTTCTGAATACAGTCGGTTCCCCTCAGAGATACATTCTAATAAAGCCACAAATCAGTATTTAGAATTTTCTTCCTACATTTTGTGCATTGTGAATGGTGAGCTTGATCTGCCTGCTACAATATTTTCACCTCTTTGCATTTGTCTTCAGCATCTCTGGTTTCTGTTAAGGGGGTCATCGGATGCCCATTTTCCACAAGTTGATATGATTCTTTAAGTCTTAATGAAAAGTCTAGAACGTACTTCGGTTAAAAATTCTCAGTGGTACTGTAAAATAATACCCTTTTTATCTTGTCAAAATCAACTCTGAAAAAATCAATCCATTCTGTTGGATGTTCCTTTAAATGCAAATGAGCTCTGCTCACCCTGCCCCTCTCTTCTCTCTGTGGCATGAGGAGACACTGTTTACTTTAACCGCATTTAGCCGTGTTTAGCCAGGCACATTCCCTTCACGAACAAAAGTCATCCACTGCATCTTCACCAGCTCAGATGTCAGGAGTAAATGATGACTACTATGTATATTATTACGTCCGACAACAGAACACCTCAGTCGCTTAGGAGCAATTTGTCTACTTTCCTGCTCCGGCATCGAAACAATGGCAGTCAGACTGTGTACACACACTGGCAATACACATTTATGTTCAAACAATATGTAAAAGTGAACTTTGCATCCGATGACCCCTTTAAAAATTCATACCGTTTGTGTAATTCAAACTGGTATATCGCCCAGCACTTGTGCAACATCTGTAGTTTAATGGAGTAAAGTACTGAATATGTTCAAGCCTCCAAAGGGAAAACAACATCCAGCTATTGGATAAAAGAGGATGGTTATTTCTGGAGAGTTATGCTGCCAAATGCATTTCACAGTGCTGTTCATCTCACATGACTGATTCAGTAGCTATGTTGTGACACACCCAGATAAAACCAAATAAGGGAAAGTTTGCTGTTCCTTAAATGAGTTTGGACAGGTACTACCAAGGCAGCTTGAAAACATTTAAATCCACATGTTGATTAAATGCATTGTTTAAGACCTTTTTGTTAACATGTAATGCCAAATAATGTTTCATTAGAAAATGTCCACATAAAGAGGAATCAAAATATCTCAAAACAAAAACGTTAACATCTGTAACATGTTACTGCACAAGCGTTGAATAGTTTGATTAGATTTTTACTGCTTGTCCACAAAAATGCATTTAGGTTTTGTCAGAATTATGTCACTCCGACAAACCTGGCTTCAGGCATGTGCTTTATATTGTCTACTTGGAGCTGATACTTGGATTTGTGATATAACCAGGGTCATCTAAAAGAAAAGCAAAAGAAGTGGGATAGCTGATCCAGTTTTAATGCTGAATATCCCCACTCAGTGTCCCAAAGGAAGAACAGAACAGTGATCTTCTGACAGCACACATGCTTTGGGCCTGTAATGGATTTCTCTCTCCATCTTAAAAGAAACGGCACACATGTCACCCATGTGCATATGATTACTGTGGTGTGAAGATATTCATGTGGGTGCATGCATGTGACTTATAATTCTGCATCGACTCTTCAGACAAAAAATCATTTAGTCCTTCTTATCTTAATCTTCTTAAGACATTTACTCAGCGGTTAAACTTCATTTTTATGGAGTTTAACCATTTCAATTCTAAATAGCTTACACAATAATAGTTAGCTTGCGTAAGTCATAGTTGGCTTACATCAACAAGTTTATGAGGTTGAAAATTAAAGCTTTGCTTGTTTTTTGTTTTGTTTCTAAATTTGTGGCTGTAATGACTAATAAAATGCAACTTCACAATCCAAAACTCAGTGACAGGCAGTAAAATATAAAATAGAAAACATGAAAATATGAACCAATCCTAATTTGTACCAGTATCTCAGCCTGTTTATATCACCACACATTTTTTCATCCTTCATGGATTTGTGTGTCAGACTGAATGTCTGAGCAGAACAATGTGTCATTGATCACCTAATTGATATATAATTGGACTGAATCAACTGAAAAGCTTATTTCAAGAGACTAATAACACCAATTTCTAGCAGAGACAGAAGTGACGTTTAGAAGCAATTTAATTAGAGTAAGGTCTTGGATATTCGAGCCACTTTCGGCTGGAGGAAATATCTCTAGATAAGGTCATCCTTCCTCTCTGTACCATTCAGGTTATAATGACTAATGATATACTTCATATGAACTGCACATGATCAGAACTTAGGTGAACTTCTATTTTTAGACGATAATTCAATGTGTTATGTAATGCATACACATCAGTTTTTTTTTAAAACTCGAGTATCTGGAACAAATATGTGAATTTATAGGCAAGTAAAAGAGTTTTTTTCTTAAAGACTTGCACAACTAGGGAGAATGTTGTTTAAACATTGTAAAAACAGTATTTATAAGGGATGTCAAACATCTCTCATCACATTCAGAGGGAGTGAAGACAGTACAATGAATAGTTACTTCAATTTCTGTCAGCATTTACTCATTTTATCATCTTTTTAAAGTTGCATATGTTTCAGCTTTCCTCAGAGCACAAAATAAAATTTGGAAGAATGTAATCCATAAATAAAAGTAAATGGGAAGGGAAGTTGTCAAGCATCACAACATGACAAAAAAACACTTTATAGTTATAAATCCCATCTAACATTTAAAGAATAGGCTAATTGACGACGGGCCGTTGAATTATTAGAAAATCATGCACACCCAAGGTTTCCAATAATTCAACAGACCAGATTATTGCGCTTATAGCCTACTACGGTTACCACACTTCTCATATTGTTCAGATGTTGTATTTAAAGTAGCGCTGGTAAGCAATTAAAATTTGTAATCTAATTAATTACATGATGTGGCGATTAATTAATCTAATTAATCGCAACTCAATCACACATCAAATTTGGCTGAGAAATTACTCCCAAAACATAATTCATAATTCAAAGACATTGTTCGGTAAAGCATCAAACTGACATTACAAAAAGTAGCTTCAGCAAGAAATATTTTGTTTGATTCAACGTAAAATATACTACATAGGCTTTTAGACAATGAGGGTGAGTAAATGATGACAAAATGTTAATTTTGTGTGGGTGAAATGCCTAGTTCTTTCATGAAACTCTAGATGGTGCAAGCTGACGGGTGTTAACATAACTGATAATATGCACAGCCGTACATGACTTGGCACAAGCTGACTGGTTCATGTCGCGTACACAGCCAATGAGTTTGCACCTTTACCTTTAAATGGCTGGTTGGCATTCACTCGAGCCTTTCACAACAGTGTGCTTTCAGAGTTCCTCTGAAACCCTCCACCTTCCCCAGCTCCACCTGTATAGATCTGCTACGGGTTATTTTATATGCTATTTGTGCAGCAGGAGTATGTCTTAAATACTCACAGCACCGTATCGACATATATGCTTTGGCAGTAGCAAGTTCCTGTACTTGCTTGCAGCAGCAGCAGCAATAATCTACAACTATAGCAATAACCAACATAGCAGATTTATTCCGCCAAGACCAGATACATTACCTTTGTCATATCCATTACCATGCTAAAATCTTTCGAGAGTTGTCATGGAAGAACTATACCTTTAATAATTTTTATTATTATTTTATGGAAATATGAAATTATTTCTTTATTGAAATGATACTCTAAATAAAAAACTAAAACTGCCGATAGGTGGTGATAAATGTCTTAATGATTAAGTCATTGAGTCATTTATTCATTCATTTGATTAGTTCAAATTCATTCAGGAGTAAAGTAAATGGCTGTCTTTATGAATGGTCCATTGGTTCATTAGGCTTGTTTGACTTGAAGCAGATCATCACCATCAGACCGATCAGTGTGTGACATCAAAGTACCGCGAGCGATTAGTGATGAAAAATGCTAAAGATAAAAGATGCTTTTAAATCACTCTTGCAGTACTTTGATGTCATACTCCGATTGGTCTGTGCATCGCCACTTTAAACCCTCCCCTCCCCCACCCCCGTTGGGAACTTTTTTGCAAGACACATTTGATGTGAAATCTACTGAGTGGTGCTAAAACAGTGTTTGGTTTTACCCTGGAACAGATGAATGTACATTGAGTACATTTTATGTGACGTTGGTTTTGTACGTGTCACCGTTGTTCTGACTTGAGTGGTGCTATAACACTAATGCTCTATGACGTTTTAAAATAAAATACCATCTGCACTACATCTGAACCTACCTAATAGTATGAACAAAAGCAAATGTGATGTAAAAACGCGATTGCAAGCATGCTGTTTTGTTTTAGATCTCTCATCTTTCTGCTCTTTCATCGTGAGTTATATGTTTAATGGGATTCGTACCCAAGGATTCTAAATCCAGTTCAATACTGGCTGATCTACCGAGTAAACTTTTTACGTGTGGTGTTGTGCCCATTTTTGACCCTTGCCAAATTCTTACCCTCTCTTGTTGAAATCGCTACATGATTGCCTAATCCTAACTCCACACCTAACCCTAATCCTACCAGTCCTAGTACTGGTAGGGGGTAGTAATCTGGCGGGAAACACCGGAAAGCAAAGTATATGGAGTTGTAATCATTAATGTGTAGGAAAACAATTACAAGTGTGTACTGTTTTACAGCCTCTAGTCGTCATTTCTGTTGGAAACTGCAGTGATATTTACTTATTGGTACATATTTGGCATCTTGCGAAAAAGTTCCCACAAGTACATTTTCATCATGAGATCAGGTAGACTTTAGCCGTGTGCTTCCCTGAAAATAACTGCACATTTTAGAACGTTCGTCACATATCATGAAAATCTCATCAGGTGCATCTACCAACCCAGAAAATGTGAAAAAGGACAACCCAGTACTTTGTTTTGGTAAGCCTTTTTGAGCATATGAAAAAAAACGAGTGCGTCAGATTTTGCAAGATTTTTGTAACTCCTGTGTGTTTTTAACATAAACTTGTGTGTATTTGACAGTTTAAGTGCAATAAGACATGAAAGAGAACTTAGTTTAGTACTCACATGCCGTGTGACAGCCCCTTTCTGCGTGCGTGATTCAGATGTGTGCACTCAGAAATCTGTATATCAGAAGTTTAAGCTAATATGGTTCAAAAAGCATGATTTTAGCACAATAGACATGATAATCAAAAGCAAACAGATGTTTTTAGCAGAATATCTGAGGTACGAGCTGTAAAGGCACAGCCCTATTCTGGAAAAGGGGGCGTGGAACATCAGCTCATTTGCATTTAAAGAGACATGCACGAAAACACTGTGTTTCTGCTTTCTCTCAAAATAGACATTTTCAAAATGATATAATAAAGTATCTGTGGGGTATTGTGAGCTGAAACTTCACAGACACATCCTGGGGACTCATGAGACTTATATTACATAAACGGGACATAATAAGTCTCCTTTAAAGTGTGTCATGAGACACATGTGAACTAATGCTGTTAAGTGTCATTGATGTCAAACTTCATATTGACATCATATATGAACAAATGATTGCAGAAGGAAGGATTTCTTCTTCAACAAATCTACTGCAAATCTGTTGCTTGCCTTCAGAAAACCTACTGAATGAGTTGAGACAATAAGACTTTTATACTTAACTTCTGATTTTATGGTTCTTTTCTGGCCATTTGCCTTCATTGTACTGCTAAACATCTGCTATTGCTTCTCAAATGAAATTCATGGACGGTTTGAAGTGACATGAGTAAATGATGAAAAGATTTTCTGGCTGAATCATACCTTCAAATACATCTTTCACAAGAAAACTACTTACAATCAAGATCTGCAAGTTTCTCAGTAGAAACTTAACATTTAAAACATTATGACAACTTGTAGAATGAGCTGATGATTTGACATCCCCACTGGATTTTAAACTCATCCCCAAATGTTACTTTTGAGAGGTCTTATATTGGTTTGGAGGGAGCTTAACCGTCCTTCATCAGTAAAATGGAAGGATGCTGGAATGATCTGAGTGAAGAGAAAGTGAGAGAGGTCTTTTCATAAGCCCAAGAGTGGGAGAAGAGGAGGAGGAGGTCTTTACCACAGCTTACTTTATTGGTCCACTGTAAACCTCAGGCAGAAACGTTCACCCTCTCAAGGTGGCACGCTTCAACTGTTTCACACACAGATCCGTTTTAAGACAACCATCAATATCTGGACGCTTGAAGCCCTCAGAGATCTTTGGAGGGGCAGACGCTATCTTCATTAGGACCAAACGCAAAACAGAAAGACTAATCCAATGAATCTACGTGTGGACTTCATTGCTTTCTATTTGCTCAGGTCAGCCAGATGAACACACACATAACAGCCCACAAAGCCAAGGTAAGTCTACTGATCTCCGTTGACATATGCGTGTTGCTTGAGAAAAGCGTTGAAGTGAATGTTTGGTCTCATTTAAAATTTGAAGTTCTGTCAGTTTTTTGTTTTTTTTTTTCTCTGCAAACCCGCTTTCAGTTTCTGCTTCTGTGCGATTAATAAATGACGTTGGATTGATGTGTATAATGAGGTTTGTTTAATGTCAGACATTAAATTAACGCTGAGGAGCCTTGTGAAACTTGAGAACATTGTTGAACATTCTTGTTGAACCTTTTCCCATAGACTTTTATTTCTTGATTCATGGCCATCACACTATTTCAGTGTAAGAATGCCAAACCAATAAACAACCGGGGGCAAATTTTGTGAGAAATGGAAAGTGTAGAAGTTTGTGGAATTTCATTGCTTCAGCTGGCTTATCATTGCTCCTCTTGGGCAACTGCTGAGTAAAAAAAAAAATCCCTGTTAGTTATTCTGGCTATACGATTGTTGATTGTTAAGTTGCTATGCCCACATTTATTCCTATATTTGATTTCTCACACACAAGTGGTTTTATCCAGCTGTTTAAAGTCAGGTAATGGAAACATTTACTTTATGGGGTCTTTGTTCTTCTTACCTGTTATCACTTCATGATTCATTGGCTTAATACCCCAGGACGTCCCAGATGCATGGCAGGAAACACTATTTCAGTTAGATTTAAAACAGTTGTGCTATTAAAGAGTTATTTGAAAAGTTGTGCTATTGAATTTGTTCCATTGCTTCTAGAAAGAAGAAAAAGAAAGAGAAAGAGAAAGGAAAAGGTCTTGTTTAATAACAAATGTTTTCTAATTACGGACTTTAAATTTGAATGATATGTTTATTAGAATTTTTTTAAAGTTTATTTATTAAAAACTTTTAAGCGGAGAATATATTTATTCACATATTTATTTATTTTTATATGAAATTACATAACACCCTGAATTATATGTTAGTATATTTATTCATTTTCAACACCCTGAAAAAATTGATTGATTTTAACACCTTGATTTATATATATAGTAGTATATTCAATCATTTTCAACACTCTGAAAAATATATTTAGTACATTTATTTGTAAGGGACTTTTAACACACTGAAGAATATATTTCTTCATATATTTATTTAGGAATGATATAACACCCTGAACGATGTTTATTAGTATATTTATTCATTTTCAACAACCTGAAATATTTATTTATTTATATATTTATTTATTTTCAACACCTTGAATTATATATTCAGTAGTATATTTATTTATTTATTGTCAACACTCTGAATTATATATTAATACCTTTATTTGTTTCAAAACAGTGACACCTGAATTATATATTTATTTCTTAGAGACCAGAAGGATAGTATATAAGTCATTATATAATATTAATCTATCACTATAGATATTATCACAACAGGTCACTGTATAAAAATAGTCTGATGTAAAAAAAAAAACTGCAATAGTATTTAGAGATGAAAACCATTAAATGGCAACAGGCTGTCTGAACTGCTTTTTAAATTTCCTCTGTAAATTTTGCATTTCATTGCCTAGTTAAATCTGACCAGCTAAATTTGAGTCAGACTATTTGCAGATTTTTGCCATAAATGTGCCATGTTAAGCACTCTTTTTGTCTCCGATTCTGTCAAGAAATTGTTAACATGCTGTCTGGCTTTTATCAAACTCCAAGAAATTAAGATGTAAAGCTTAACATCTGGCATACACACAACTAAGTCCATTTAACTCTCCTGTAGAGAACCACTTGGGTGATATCTATTGCTTGTTTTACTGATCTGGCCTAGTTTCAGCAAGTTTTCACACCAGAGACTTTGCTGTCATGTTTCGAGAGGTTAGGCAGTACTTAACCCGACTTATTACATTAAATGATAAATCCATGTTGTCTTGCATAATTCAAGTGATCCACAATGCAATGAATATGAATTTTAAACATGAGGTTTCAGGTTAAACCCAGGTTGGAGTGACTTAAGGATTGGGAAGGTACTGAGGTTACATTCCTTTTCCATCAACATCTTCCCCCTTTCAACACCAGGTTGCATCTGGGGGATTGTCACTGTTGTTAATATAAAATGAAGTAGCTTTGGATATGTTCAAAGCTGCATGTAAGTTGGACAATAACAATGAGATCAAGCTGTTTATGTTATATTTTCTTAATTTTGCTAGTAAATTTCACAAATAATTACAAAGAAATGGCAAGTAACACATTGAAATGAAAATGAAGTGTTTCATTTTTTATTTTTTTTTTAACATTCTATAGCAGGTTACATAAAATGTGAATTTGGCCAACAACATTACTTATGACCAGTCACATTGGCAGTTTTATTGATTATGTGAATAATTATGTGTATTATTTACCATTTTACCCTCTCCAACTAATTGCCCATCATTGCTTAAAGAGGTCATGATCTGAAAAAACAAAATTTCTTTGATATTTTGACTTATAAGTGATCATTACACTATAAAAATATCCTGTAAGTTTCAAAACTCAAAACTTTCTTGTTAGTCTAAAAACGACAGGTTCTGGAATGTGCCACTCTATGATGTAATAGTGTGGCTAAATACCGCCTCCACCAAAGACCAACGCCTACTTCTACATCACTGCCTGTTTAGCCCCGCCCACTGTTTCGCGCATATAGTGTAAATAGTGTAAAAATGTCAAAGAGCACTTTTTTTTGCCTTAAGTAACTCAAGAAGTATTAAAGATAACTTAATATCCTTTTAGAGTCTGGTTCGTAACAAACTATTCTTTTGGTAACTTTATTTTAATGGCCCTCGATGGTTCAGTCCCAAAGATATGGAGATAATAATGCGGCTCCGTGAGTAAATTGGTAAATTGTTCACATTTTCAGTGGTCAAAAACCAAATGTGTCACTTTGCATACAGGTGATACTTTTTTCTTTTAAAGAAAAAGAAAGAAAAATAGTTCAAATTAGAAATGTTTCTAATTTTTTTTCTATCACCTCAATTGCATAGAACACACAAGTGCTATAAATACCATATTTACTTAGACACTTAGACAGGTGTGTTCTAAAGGGCATCTGGTGTAAAACATATGCCAAATTGGCTGTGCGGATCACTCCGCTGTGGCGACCCCGACAAAGGGAGCAAGCCAAAGGACAGAGAGAGAGACAGGTGTGTTCTATGCAATTGTGTTAATAGAAAATCACAAGATACATTTTTAGTTCCAACATTTGTTGTATATTCCTATTTAAAAGAAAAATATATCAGCTGTATGACCCACATTTGGACCCACTGTAAAGGTGTACAATTTACCAATTTACTTTAATGGAGCAGCATTAAAATCCCCATATTTCTCGGCTTGAACCATTGAGGGCCTTAAAACTAAAATACCAAAAGGAAAGTTTTTTAAGAACCAGAATCTAAAAGGATATTAAGATATCTTTAATACTTCTTGAGTTACAGGCATGCAAACTTGAGGCAAAAATTAGGTGAACATTGTCATTTTGACACCCCGCTACAAAATAGTGGATTACTCAGAAAATATGTGTCTGTGACATTTAATATTTTGGCATTCGTGACTAAAAGCAGGACAGAAAATATGACTTCTAAATTATGTTTTGTTTTGTTTTTTTGTTTGTTTTTTAATGTAAAAATTGTATAAGGGGACCTCAGAGAACAGTACAATATAATAAAAAAGCTAGTTCATGACTCTTTTAAAATCTGCCAAAATTGCAAAAACTAATAAAATAAATCAATTAAAAGAAGAAAAAAACTTAGTTATAAGTAAATGTCTTGATCTTAAAAAAAAGTAAAAATTGCAGTAATATAAATCAATCAATCAATAAAATCTACTATATCTATGCAGTTGTGATTTTGTAAATAAAACTCCTAATCATTTTGTGATTGTAGGTAAGGCATCTGTGCTTCTTCCTTATCCTGTGCTTTCATTTGGTGTATGCTGGTGTGCCAGGTCCATGTAAGCACTCTGTCACCCAGGACCATCTCTTGAATTTAAGACGTCTGGTAAGATAAACTGCTTTTACTGTTAGTAAATCATCCTGTGGCCTGTACAAAATGTACTTGTATTATAAAATTACACAGAAAAGGATTTATTATGCTTCGTTTATTATAAAATCCCACAGCAAACCACAGCTGTCTGCAATGATCTCTCATAAGTAAGTGATTTGGATAGATGGAGTGCTAGTGAAACTTAATACTTAATTTAGAAGTACTTTGGCATTTAACCTTTCTAAATGAAAGGCAGCACACTAAATATCAGGCCGATAGCCTGAATGCCGTCTAATAGGAAAACGTTCCATGAAACCTAACCTCTTTTAAAGTCCCTTTTAAAGTCCCTATTTGGATATGGCAAACTTTGATTTCTCACACTGAATGCTTTCCTTTGCAGATTAAGAACCAGCTGCAAAATGGTTGTTCAATAACCTACACCTTCACTGAGCGCCAGAACCTGGTACGCACATTTTCACTTTTTCATATATATAATGGCCGATATGGATTACCCAGCTTTCCTATAGGTATTTCAACAGTAATGAGCATTATATGAAAGACCCTGATATGATCGCTGACATTCTGGTATAATAGATCCTCCTACTGTGCCACAAAATCAGACATTGATCTGAAACAGATGTTCCATAAGATCATGTTTTAAGCCAGAGAGGCAGCAAAACCATGTGATGCAAATATATTTAAGCAGTTTAACAGTCATAATATATGCATATATTACTATATGCATATATACAGTAGGGTTACATTTACTTTGACACTGTTTTTCATGACATACAATGCAGCTGCACTAGACCTCCCTGAATTTTTGGAACATGACTGTACAGTTCACACAAGCAGAAGCTCAATTTTTCCACAGGGAAATGATCCTGGAGGTCATTATTATGTGGTCATGTCTCTTAGCAGCTCAACTGCAGTATGGGGGATTGAGATTACTACAGCATCCTCCTGAGCACAATAAATAAACAGCTTTGGTGGCCTGTTTAAAGAGACAGTCCTAGACAGTCTGAACTCATGGATCATGTACAGTAGAGAGTAATGCAGTACAAGTGACACAAGTGTAATTGTGTTCAATTTTTTTACCATTTCAAGTGCGTAGGGAAGGTTGCGACTGTATGTTTGAAATAAATGTGGCTGACAATTTAAAAAGTATTTCATATATAACTGGTTATTTCATCCCATTAGTATTGGACTTTATATTGCCACCTACTGTAGTGAACGCATAACATTTATCCAGCGACTATGCCGCCTCAACATCACCCAATCGCCCTGCTGTGGGAGCTCTGCAACCGGAACTGTTGCATCCAAAGTCATATCTGTGATCTTCAATTAAAGTTTGGATGTGTGTCTCTAGTTCTAAAACCTTTTATGTCAGCCTAACAATTTCCCTGCATTTATCACATGTGAATCCCTCACTCCTGCCAGAGAAAGCTACATGTGACAAGCAGGGCAGGTGACAATAACAGGAGAAGAAGCCAGGACTCACCGTGATTGTTGAATGATTCCGACTTAACACAGTTGTTTGATGAACGCATGAAAAACGGAGTGAGAGAGAGGGAGAGAAAAGAAATGGCTAATGGAATACTAACGTGTTGCACTAGTGGTTTAGATTAAAAGCGAAAAATGTCAAATTAGTTTGATAGATAATATCAGAAATATGGTGAGAATTACACTGACCAAAATTATAAATGCACTTTTGTTTTAAAACACTTTTGTTTTTGCCCCCATTTTTCATGAGCTGAACTCAAAGATCCAAGACTTTTTCTATGTACACAAAAGGCCTGTTTCTCTCAAATATTGTTCACAAATCTGTCTAAATCTGTGTTAGTGAGCACTGCTCCTTTGGCGAGATAATCCATCCACCTCACACGTGTGGCATATCAAGATGCTGATTAGTTGTCCGGTGAGTATGCTGGCCATGCAAGAACTGGGATGTTGTTAGCTTCCAGGAATTGTGTACAGATCCTTGCAACATGGGGCTGTGCATTATCATGCTGCAACATGAGGTGATGGTCGTGGATGAATGGCACAACAATGGGCCTCAGGATCTCATCACTGTATCTCTGTGCATTCAAAATATCATCAATAAAATGCACCTGTGTTCGTTGTCCATAACATACGCCTGCCCATACCATAACCCCACCGCCACCATGGGCCACTCGATCCACAACCTTGACATCATCAAACCGCTCACCCACACGACGCCATACACGCTGTCATCTGCCCTGTACAGTGAAAACCCGGGATTCCTCCATGAAGAGAACACCTCTCCAAAGTGCCAGGCACCATCGAATGTGAGCATTTGCCCACTCAAGTCGGTTACGACGACGAACTGCAGTCAGGTCGAGACCCCGATGAGGACGGCAAGCATGCAGATGAGCTTCCCTGAGACGGTTTCTGACAGTTTGTGCAGAAATTCTTTGGTTATGCAAACCGATTGTTGCAGCAGCTGTCTGGGTGGCTGGTCTCAGATGATCTTGGAGGTGAAGATGCTGGATGTGGAGGTCCTGGGCTGGTGTGGTCACACTTGGTCTACAGTTGTGAGGCCGGTTGGATGTACTGCCAAATTCTCTGAAACACCTTTGGAGATGGCTTATGGTACAGAAATTAACATTTCATTCACGAGCAACAGCTCTGGTCGACATTCTTGCAGTCAGCATGCCAATTACATGCTCCCTCAAAACTTGCAACATCTGTGGCATTGTGCTGTGTGATAAAACTGCACTTTTTAGAGTGGCCTTTTATTGTGGCCAGCCTAAGGCACACCTGTGCAATAATCATGCTGTCTAATCAGCATCTTGATATGCCACACCTGTGAGGTGGATGGATTATCTCGGCAAAGGAGAAGTGCTCACTAACATAGATTTAGACAGATTTGTGAACAATATTTCAGACAAATAGGCATTTTGTGTACATAGAAAAAGTCTTAGATCTTTGAGTTCAGCTCATGAAAAATGGAGGCAAAAACAAAATGTTACATTTATAATTTTGGTCAGTGTATGTTATATTTAGCTGTTTAAACAACAGTAAAAACAACAGTGAAAGTAAGACACACTAAGCTACAATTGTAAACTGCTCAGCAGCACAACTGTCATAAGGTTGAATTTTTTTTAAATTGATCTATACATTTTGATTTATATATAGATTTATATATAGATATAGACATCACCTGAAGGCTGAATAAATAAGCTTTGCATTGATGTATGGTTTGTTAGGACAGGACAATATTTGGCCGGGATACAGCTATTTGGAAATCTGGGCCCGTATTCACAAACATTTTATTTTACCACTAAGAGTTCTCCTAAATAGCAGTAAAAGTTTTTAGTTAAGAGTTTTCTCTTAAAACCTATTCACAAAGCTGCTGAGACAAACTTTTACTAATGAATAGAGAGAAGTTGTAAGCTAAGAGAAGGGGCGGGGTTGACCTCGTTGCTATGGATGATGTCAGCATGCGTACTAAGGCTGCCTTCATGCAATGTCATAATTACATAATTCCGAAATGACAACATGTGACATTTTACTCATAGCTTTCCATGTTGTCGGACTCAGAGGTAGCGCCTAAGTAGCGTCAAAATGAACCTGGTGGCTGAATCTGTCACTGGTCCAAGTCGTAACTCTCAGAACATTCCTAGTTTACAAGTTGTAATTACAAGTTCAGGAACATGTGAGGGCTTTGGCGTTGATAGTGTTGCCACAGAAACACATAATTCAGATAGAGTAGAATGTCACGTGTTTTCAGCTCAGAATTACGAGATGGCGTGAATACAGTGATTGGCTGATAGGGGAGGGGTCTTTATCAGAGATTTGTTCATAGAAATATTATAGAGCGTGATATTATGTTGCCATATTCAAATAAAAGTTTAAAACTAAAAATGTTGCCACATTCAAATAGAGATTTTAAAAAGCAGGCTAAGTGTCACTAGTTAAGTATATGTTCAGTTAACTGTCAGCCTCTTACATGTGTGCTTCTCGCAAATAATTTTGAATTGACATAATAAAATAATCATGGCTGATAGCAAGACATGCAGATGTAAAATAAAACCAAACTGGACTCAAGAACAGTTGTTACTTCTTGCCCAACTGTTTAATGAAAACAAGGATATAATTATAGGAAAATTGTCCCTGACAAATTCTACAACAGTCATAATACCCCCCGTGATTAAGGTGAAGCCTTTTTAAAAGCTCATTATCATCAAAATTTTCTAAAATGTTTATGTTCTGAGGCAGATTGCTGACAACAGCCATTTTAGGATAGTTTGGGATTTGGTCTTAGTGACTTAGTCCTCTTTGCTACTCCTAACGTTTCATAGCTTTAGGAGCTGATTTTAGCACTAAAACGCTTTGTGAAATACTTCTAGAAATGTAGGAGTCCTTAATTTAGGACTGACACACCCATTATTTTTAAGATTTTCCCCAAAATCTGCAAGTTACAAGCTGCTTTTAGCCTTAATTTGTTTTGTGAATGTGGGCCCTGGAATCTGAGGGTGCAAAAAAAAAAAAAAAAAAAAAAATCGCCTTTAAAGTTGTCTAAATGTAGTTCTTAGCAATGCATATTATCAAAAATACGTTTTGATATATTTACGGTAGGAAATTTACAAAATATGTTCATGGAACATGATTTTTACTTAGTATCCTAATGATTTTTGGCATAAAAGAAAAATCAATAATTTTGACCCATAAAGTGTATTGTTGGATATTGCTACAAATATACCCATGCCACTTAAAACTGGTTTTGTGCTCCAGGGTCACATATATGCTTTTATATACACTGCCAGTCAAAGGTTTGAGATCAGTAAGTGTTTTTTTTTTTTTTCACATTTCCACATAAATAAATAAATAAATAAACAAATAAATAAATAAATCAGCTGCACAACTGTTTTCAACATTGATATTAATGAGAAATGAAGGATTATTTGACTCAAGACTGGGGTAATGGCTGCTGAAAATTCAGTTTTGCCATCACAGGAGTAAATTATATTTTAAAATACATTAAAACTAGGGCTGTCCTGATCAGTTTTTTTTTTTTTTTTTGTGCCCAGATAGATGTAAACATGTTAGTACACACTGTAAACAGACTGTGTGCTGTGTGGTTACAATTCTGAATGTGGTGTGAAACTTCTTGTATTTTATATGCAGAATAACTGCAATATAAAAGGAAAAAGTGGAGATAAGAATAGATACCGTGAAACCTATTTGAAAATGCATACATACCACCACCTATATATACAAAAATATTACCCACCCCAAACTTTTTGTGCAGTGAATCTAACAAATAAATGCATTTATGCATGTTTATAGTGGATTTGTTGTGGCTTTTGTTTGCTGTGGCCGATATATTTGTGCTAGAGTTCCATCTGTTTGTCCTCACTCTAATGTGGGTCCTGAAGGTCATCACGTTTTGTTTAATTGCTTCAATAGGGACTACTTGTTTTGACATTTCTTTTAATGTGTAAAGCCTCCTTAGCACAGGCAGAACCTGATTTTACCAAGTATGACATGTTCCTGGATCAACATCTTTGTTGACCCTGGAACAACATGGTGATTAACCAATCAGATTTGAAAAAAACAGTTTATAGTTTTTGTGAAGTTTAGGCTTACAATCAGTGTTTGGTGCTTGTACATCAGTGTCATTCATCTATTATTTCCTCTGATTTTAGGGATTACTCATGGGTAAGGTTAGGTTTAGGTGATGTGGTCAAGATTAAATTTTTGGATTAAAATGTTGTTCCAGGGTCAACAAAATATGTTGAAATCAGGACATGCCTAGTATAGCTTAACTGGAGCTGGATAAGCTGGAAAGGGTCTCAGTGGACTGTCTCAGAATAGTCTCGCTATCATTCTCGCTATCATTCAGGGCTCCAGACATGGCCAAGGGAATTTTGGTGGAGGTGTGAGATGGTTGCACACGTATAATAGCTATTTATAAGATAATGAGTAAAGATGTTTCTGTAAGTAGCAATAAAGATCTATTAGTCTTCCTGTCATTTATCTTTTACATTAGTTACTGTGTGTATTTATTACAGTTTAATACAGGTTTTAGTCAGTCAGTACTTTTACAAAGAAGCTAGCAAATATAACTTAAATCATTTTTTATTGATGGTTTACACAAAACCTTGCACACGCAAATGTATCACTTCTTATCTTATAGTGTGAATATGTCGTGCCTTGTTTACACTGCCAGTTTTTTCACATAATGAAGTTTGAAGTTCATGACATTCTTTAGCACCAGGAATTAAATGTAATCAAATTAAGCTACTTTTTTTCTGACTGTTGACGTCAAAGGGAGTCTGTTTTTAAAGGCTATTAAACTCTCAGAACGGTGCATGTTAAGTGTGAAGAGGAAGCGTTTACTGAAGGAGACCACTGGCGCAACAGAAATAGTGAATGAGTCGAAAAGTATGTGCTTTTGGAAATTTACAAGGCCATCAGTCATGTTAAGAGTTTGAAAGATCACAGCTTGAAAACTGCTCTGGACACAGATGTGTTTTGGGATGCCTGCAAGTCAGCAGGAATTGGTCATATATGGCCAGATGTCTTTTATATTTAAAGAATGCATCTTGAATCACTGACTGTGAGGGGGGTGGTAACCGTTGAAATGACAATTCAAAGATTTCAGGCTCCTTATGCAAGTGAGCAATTCTGCTGTAATTGTGTGCTTGACCAAGTCAATTATCCCTAAGGGGGGCTTACCCTGCTATTCGTGTGAAAATACAAAAAGTTTATAAGGATAAAAAGTTCCACTCCATTCATATACTACTGACGGGTAAGCTTTTGCAGGAAATTAAATTAAACAGCTCAATTAAATTAATCAAAGGAATAGTTTACACACAAATGTGCTGAAATACTCATCCTGAAACCATCTGAGATGTATAAGAGTTTATTTCTTCTTCAGAACAGATTTAAGGGAAAGTTAGCTTTACATCACTTACTAACCAATGGATCCTCTGCAGTGAATGGGTGCTGTCAGAATGAGAGTTCAAATAGCTTATAAAAACATCACAGTAATGCATAACACAACTCCAGTTCATTAATTAACATCTTGTGAAAAATTGTTTGTTTGAAGAAAAGCCATAACAGGGGTTGGACTATTTCACTTGAGGAAGCATTATTATGGATCATGGACCGTTTATTAAAAATGTCTTCATGGTGGATTTGTTTCTTACAAACAAGCAACCTTTCACTTCTCAAGACATTAACTGATAGACTGGATTACTTGTGGGTCTTTGTGATGTTTTTTATCAACTGACTCTCATTCTGACGGCACCCATTCACTGCAGAGGATCCACTGAGCAAGTGCTGTAAGATAAAGACTGCTGAAGACAATGTAAAGACAATTTATCTTAGGGAGTGCAGTGAACATTTCCAAAGTTCTGATGGCTACATGTACCCATCTCTAGAGATTTGAGACACCCCATCAGCATTCAGCTGGAGCGCAAGCTCTACGAAAGAGTGGGTTTGATACGAAGCATGAAGACTGCAAGCAAAGCTTGTATTACAGGAATGAAAACTCACAAAATGGAGTCTAAAGAAACGTGGCGTATGATAACAAATTAAAAATTAAAAATTAAAAATACCCTTGTGTGTTATATTGTGTGATCCAGGTATCAATATATTCATTGTGGTTGCATTATGTTTGTGTTCCAGAGTGCTGTGTGTTATGTTAAAGCAGCATTCCCTCACATACTGGAGCTACTCAACACTCAATTCAGATATGCTAAAGACTCGGACAATTACCGTTACACTAATTCACTGAAGAACTTGATCTACAACATTTATTCCCAGAGATGCATCCCTCCAATCAATGACGAGATTGAGGTAACAAAGTCCACTTTATTTTCTTTGAGAGCTGTGATGCCTTAAATTAATTATAAATAGGATTATGGAAGAAGATTTTGTGCTTTTGTAAGTTTCATATATTATTGTGTTTAAATGTCTACAAATGAAATACAAAGAAACAAATGAACATCAGGAAATGAAAGGGTAATTATTTCATGGAGCTGCTAAGAAATACATCATACAAATGGTAGTAATAAAATGGTAAATATACCAAATAATAACCTGGCATTTTTTTAAGAAACAAGCTAGAGGAAACATCAGGCATTGTGCTGTATATACATAAACTTGAGATATATTTACATTTAGACATTTGGCAGACACTTTTTATTATGTTTTTTTAAGGAAAATATTTTTGCATTTTTTTCCATATAATAGACTATTATATGGTGTGGTATGGTGCCCTGATTTTGAACTTCCAAAGGGCAGTTTAAATGCAGCTTCAAACGATCCCAAATGCAGTTGTAAACGATCCTAGCCAAGGAAGAGGGGCCTTATCTAGCGAAACGATTGGTTATTTTCATTAAAAACAATTTAAATACTTTTTAATCTCAAACGCTCATCTTGCCTTTCTCTCCATAAACTCAGTGTCTTCTGATTCAAGGCAGTTAGGGTATGCCGAAATCGTATTTTTTCCCCATGTCAAGGTTAGCAGGAAGGGACCCAAATGCAGAGCGAGTGAGACAAACAAGTATTTATTGAAAACAAGTTTAGGGGTGCACAGGGGAAAACGATCTTGAGACAGCTCCAACCAGCAGGAAGACAATTATGCCTCCGGAGATACAGTCTCAAGAACAGTCCCAGTTGGTGGCAAAACCAGGCAGAAGACAGAGTAGCTAACAGCAGAGCGTGCAATCAGAGGGACAAGACTCAAAGCAGGCCAGTATCACAGATTAGGTTCTCAGCACCAGGCTTGGTTGGCAGGCTGCCCTGAAGAACCAACAGGCAGGAAGTCTCAGACTGGTGGAGCAGGACTGGAGGGAACACACAGCACAAACATACAAGACCAAACAAGACACCATTCAAGACCACACAACATCACAACATCACAACTCAGCACAAAGCAAACAACTAAGTTTAGACTAATTATGTAAAGTGTAAAACCCAAGAAAAACAAGACTAGACCCAAAACTGATAAACAGCTAAAGAAAATATTACAAGTATAAGTAAGATAATCTAAGCTCAAGACCAAAAAAACAACAACAAAAGAAAACTGCAGCAAGGATACTCAAATCACAGCAAATAACAGAACAAGACTGGAATCTAGAGCCGCAAAGCTGTCCTGGAGACAGAGGAAAAACAGCACCATATATAGGGAGGAAAGTACACAAGGAACAGGTGGGCACAATTAAAGAAACGAGGACAAGACAAGGGCTACACAAGAGGGTGTGGCCAAGGGAAACAAGAAGGCGGGGTCACAGGAACACATGGTAGACACAAACAAAGACAAAGCAATGTGTTAAGACACAAGACAAACAAAGAAACATTAAACAAGGACAACACAGATAAAGCTGCCAGGGCAGAGTCCTGACACCCTCAACTTCAAAAATCATTTCAAAATCATCCTACATCACTGCCCAACTACCGACCCAGTCTTTGCAAAGTGAACATGCAAAGAAGATCAAACACCCTTAACAAAAAAGGTAAAACAGCGATATAAACATGAGATGGGAGTTTTTCGACATACCCTAACTGTCATGAACCGGAACAAAAACAGTCCAAGCAGAGTAAGACAAGATGAGTGTTTGGCATAAAAAAAGTATATAAACTGTATTCTTTTTATTAAAATAACCGATCGTCACGCTAAATAAGACACTTCTTTCTCGGCTGGGATCGTTTACAACCACATTTAGGATAATTTGAAGCTGTATTTAAACTGCACTTTGGAAGTTCAAAATCGGGGCACCATACCAGTTCATTATATGAAGAAAAATGCTGAAATATTTTCCTCAAAAAGCATAATTTCTTTATGACTGAAGAAAGAAAGAAATAAACATTGTGAATGACAAGGGGGAGAATAAATTATTTGTAAATTGTTGTTCTGGAAGTGAACTTCTTTAAAATGTTTTACTGTAAGTTGAATTCTGGCCATTTTTTAGAAAAAGGACTTCAGAGTTGTGGTTTCTCTGTTAAGTTAACCTCTGCTATGTTTATAATGTAATCTGTATCAGCCACATAACTATTTTCTATTACAGCATGTCTTCAAAAAATGTCAAGATGAAACCTTTCCAGCTGCAGTCCCAGTTAAATCAGAGATAAATGCCATGGTGCATCATATGCCTTTGTCTACTCTATTTTAGAATCAAAATCAGACAGTTTGTTGTCTTTGGCAGGATGTACACGTGGAAAACCAGTGTATATGATTTAGCTACTTTTATATATCCTGGAACGTTTCCCAAAAAAATATAACATTTATTTAACCTTAAAAGGCAATGGTTATGTCAGTGAATGGTCTGCTTGAATTAAAATGTTTGCATTAAAATAACTTTCAATGACCCATGTAGCCTACCACCTGCTTTCCCAGTTGTCAGGGTTCAGCCTAATAATGCTGTAAAAACATGTTTTGCACCCTACAGGATAGCCCAGTGAAGTTCGTAAGAACCCACGTGACTTTGCCCAGGGCAGCTTTGGAGAAAGCCGGGGAAGTGATTCGCATGTATATGGGTCTGATGACTCAGAGCAACAAGCCTGTGGACTGGAACTGTGAGGAGGAGTACACAGAAGATTACCCAGAATCCACCACTGAACCTCTCAGCCAAACTGCAGGTAGCAGAACTGCTAAGTCATTTCATCTAAAAGTACACACTATCACCCTCCCAAGATTGTGAGAGCTTTTGTGCAGCAGTTTAACAAAGAGTTAAAGAACAAGTTTGCTCATTTTTAACTAGCTTTGTATACTTTTCGTTCCCTTCAAATAGCGCAAATTGAAATTATGACGAAAATGTCAATAGGTGCATTTTCATTACAGATTCGCACAAAACTTTTGCAATATTTTATAAATGTCGAACTATTCCCAAAAAAAACTATTGCGAAATAACTGATGTTATGCATCTAAAGCGTAATTTTTTCCTCTAGCGAAAAGTCATGACAACCGATGTTGGTAGGTTTATGTATATCGCAGCCACCGCACTAGCCATGTTTTTAATCAAAGGAGATGTAGACGTGTATCTTTAGCAAGGCAGAACTTTCCATTGCAGTTTTGCGAAATTTCCTTTTTCGAAATGCCTGAAAAGTCACCTTATATGAGCGTAAAAACCTTTTTTGCATATATGGGAGTTGTGGCAAAATTGCCGTTTTTCTATTGGGCATAATTCGCAATTTATTACATTCGCAAAAATGCTAATATATTTGGGAAATTTTTTTTTACACAGCATAAGGTGATTGCTCAGTCTTTTTGAAAAAGGAATATTTCAGAAAACAGCAATGTAAACAGGAATATTTTTTTCATATTTACAGGTCACCTGGCATATGTAAAAGTCACATGATCATTCTTTAATTTACTGTAACCTCCAAGTAACCTTGCCGTTATTGGTTGAATAACCCCTTATTTACACTGTACACGTCTGTGGCGCATTACTGCTCTGACATGGCCACTGGAGCTGAACACAGCCACTCTAATTAATGCTTGTGTTTATACCATTTGCAGCACGGCACATTTCAGAAGCAGCTCTCTGCGCAGCTCTTCACACAGCTCTGCTAAAGATACACACCTACATCTCCTGCGATTAAAAAGAAAGCCTAGTACAGTGTCTGCGATATGTAAACCTACCAACTTCCATCACCATGACTTATTGCAAAAGGAAAATATTCTGCTTTAGTCGCATAACATCAGTTAATGAAAACGCAGTAATTTTGCCATAGCTTTTTTTTTTAAATCAACATTTATAAAATATAGCGAAAGTATTGCAAAAAACTGTAAGAGAAATCAGGCTAATGATGGTAGTATATGTAAATGAACAATTGCTATGTTTTCATTACCCTTCAAACTGCATAAATTGAAATTGCGAATTTATAATATGGTAACGTGAATTTCGCAAAAACTCTGAATATATCGCGAAAAAAAATTGATGTGTTGGAACTTCCAAAATGTTTAAATGCAGCTTCAAATGGCTCTAAACGATCCCAGCCGAGGAAGAAGGGTCTTATCTAGTAAAACGATCTGTCATTTTCTAAATAAATTGACAATTTATATACTTTTTAACCTCAAACACTCTTTTTCTGCTTGAACGTGTATTCTGGTTCAATACAGTCAAAAAACTTCCATCTCATTTTCTCCTCCAACTTCAAAATCATCCCGGAATACACAGAGTTCACGCAGAGCTAGACAAGACGAACATTTGAGGTTTAAAGTATATAAATTGTAATTTTTTTTAGAAAATGACTGATTGTTTTGCTAGATAAGACCCTTCTATATGGAGAGAAGTCCTGAAATGTTTTCCTGAAAAAATAAAATTTTTTGAACATCATGAACATCTTGGATGACAAGGGGGTGAGTAAATTATCTGTAAATTTGTTGTTCTGCAAGTGAACGTCTCCTTTAATGGAAACGGCATAATTTTGCAGTACTTTTTATTGACATTTATAAAATATTGCAAAAGTTTTGAGCAAGTCTGTAATGGAAACAAACTACCGTTTACTCTTTCTTACCTGCATTCAGATCTACCCATTTATATATCAACAAAAGACTGCAAATATGCGTAATTTGGCATCATCTGGCGGTCTTTTGACAGCTCCAGGGCTTTTGATAAAACTATAAATCATACATCTGCTTTTTGTATCACAGACGGGTGCATTTGTTTTTGTCTTGCCAAATTTTCTCTGTTTACTCTTGACCCACTTATAAAGACACTTTTTGCCACTTACTTGTGTCACAAATACCCATCAGTAATACACAGATGGACACACATACACAGACAAGTGGTGTAATACAAATACAATTCATTAAATTGCATTACATTTCCTCTAGGTGCCTCCGAATGCCCCTGCATTTGTCCAACCATGAGCATTGGATCATCTAAGACCTCTGCATCCACAAGCCATTGGAATATTTACCTGAAATCTACTCCATCCCCAAAAAGATCTTCCTTTTCACCTGTGGTAACCTTACAGGGTGGTAATGAGAGAACTAAACAAATCAAATCCGCTGTCCCATTAACCAAAAACCAAGCACTAGCTCTAGGGTCGCCTGCCACATGGAGGTCAACGCAAGGAGATTTATCCAACTTCCTCTTTGGTAGCACTCCAGCTGTTGATGAGGAAACTTCAAATTCAGAGATGGACCATATGCTATCACTGGATCATTTCCCTTCATTTACAAATCTTCAGGATGTATTTCCAAGCAGAACTGGCTTTGGCCCCTATCAGAAAGGCACAAGCGAAAGCACACAGGGCGGTGTGGAGAAGAGCACGCCGCTTTTACTTGCCAAGAGGTCTTTAGATTCCAAAAGCCAAGAAGCACCATCCAGTTCCGACGTGAAATTACCACAGAACTGGGTTACCTCAACGTCTGAGCCAACTAATAAAGATATAAAGAGCTCAGAGATAAAAGACAAGCCTTTCCAAAAACTTCAACTGAGTAAACACTTTGTACCAGTCACAACTGCAGTTCTGCCTTCTTTGAAAGCAGCTGCTCATTTGTCAGAAGGTCTGAATGCCCTTGTTGAACTGCCAGGTCATTTAAACAGCCCTCCTGAAAATTTGCAAACACACACCCAAAATCCGACAAGGGTGCCAAGGAATTTCATGAGAACCATCCATGAGGCGAAGCTCAGCAAAGGTGAGGAAATCAGATAGTAGCAGTGTTATTGAAGTATTATGTATGCACTATTTTAGTTTTTATTAATATCTTGAGTTAGGCTTTGTTGTGATATTTTTCATTTGAATTTTAGTAATTTAGTTGTGTGCTTTTGCTATTTAGCATCACTATTCAGGCTTAATTTATTTTTAGTTTTCATTTGAAGTTTTCATCTAATATATTTTATTTTATTTAAGCTGTATTTCAATTAACTCTGAACAGCAGAAGTCAAACATGTTTCTCAAGTAGAAGAATGCATTCAAGGTCACTTCAGTCATGTGTTATTAATTCTGTGATGATTCACCAAAGATGCCTTTGGTTTTCACAGACAGCAGATACCAGGAGGACAGGCAGGAGACAAAGGGCCAGACACATCAATACAAAGAAACAGAGATGAACTCTTCCACAGAACAATCCAGCAGTACAATCATCACTTTTGGTACCGTGCTCTTAATTACATTAGGGTGTGGTGGACTTCTGCTCGTAACTGTCCTGTTTTACAGACAGCAAAGAGTAAGTGACTCACAATTCATTCTTGCTCTACTGAAAAGACCCACTTAGAATGACATGACTTGGTCACAGTGCTGGTTTGGAGTTGCTCTAGCCTAGGAAACATACTGAGACCAGTAGTCAAAACATATGCTGGTGACTAGCTCTGGTGATCTTTTCAACAGGGTGTCCCAAGTGATCTCGTTCAAACAGAAAACAGACGTTCTTTGAAGTTCCAATATGAAAGAAAGACGCATCATGAAGAACAGAAACCCAGTTGATGGAGTCATTATTTATTCAAAACAAACCATAAATTGGGAGACAAAATATCAGCAGGTTGCTTTTTCTTATTCTGTACATACATTTTAAAAAAGACATCTTTTATTGCTCAAAGGGCGTCTACAACTAGAATATAGTACTAGAACAGTAAATTACTGATCTGGCAGATGGTCCATTGGAATGAAATATGAAAATAGTTTAAGCATTCTTGCACCAGCTAAACTTGACATGTTCATCTTCGCTTTGCACATTTTGACTTGGCAAACTGACCATGAAATGTTGAATGAAAAATATCAATAATTCTTAGAAAGTTAGTTTTTCATTCATGTCAGTTTTCATGTCAGATTGTATAACGTCTGGATATTCAAACACACAAATATATATGGAGTGTATATAAATAAATATATACTGTATATACAGGGCAAGTGGAATAAAGCCACATTCTAAAGCCTAAAGTATACTTCAGTTGAACGCATAGCCTTTTAAAGTATCCACCTTTTTTTCTCATAAGAGTGGACATTTGTACATTTTATAGGTCAGGCTTCTGGTCTCATCCGCGTCCAGCTACTTTTAGCTGTACAAAACAGCTTGTTTTGCTGCTTGATATTGCAAATTGGTGTGTCTTACCATGTTATTTTAATGTATTATCCTAATAATGAACACACTGGTTTGTAGTGCAAACAATTTTACTGTTAACTGCACATTGTTATTCTTCTCGTTATTTTCCAGTAGCGGATAATGAAACGGAAATCTCACCCATAGGCTTACTTCCACGTTGAAGAAAAAGGTGGATACTCTGTGTCGACACATGCGCTCTAGAAAGCTTCATTCATGTCCAGTGCCCGCTCTATTTTTATCCCTATAAGTTATGACTGATAACAATTTTTTTTTGACTGTTTTAAACAACTTAAAGCTGGACCATCTCATACCCTCTCGCTCACAAGCGCTTGTCAATGCAGCCATCTGTTGTTGTTGTTCAGTCTCTTCAGTTTCATTTACTACTGTGAAACAGTGGCCTGAAACAGTGTTGCCACCTTGTGGAACAACTGATTACTGCAAAACAAATTCAATGCGTATGTGCGGACCCCTGCGTAAACGTAAAAAGTGAAGTATACTTTGGGCTTAAGTGCCGTCGTTATGTCAAAAGCAAATAAATTAATCAAATGATTTACTGATAAAAGGAATCTAACAACAATATATTTTGTTCAGTATTGAAACAGATTAAAGCGTGTGCTTTGTAGAACACTTATGAACAGACAACATTAACAGTGTGTTTGTCATTAAAACCACCCATTTACAATAAATCTCATGTTAGTTGGTTCTTGACTCAGATGTGCATTATTTTATTGCTTTGAAGTCACATGCTGCTTCTCTCCTCTAACATATGACTTTAATAATAAAATATTAAGGGCAGATGTATGTGCAAAGAATGAAAAATGAAAATGCTGTTGTTATGTACACACCCTCGTGTTTCCATATGGAGTAACTATGTGAAAAACGGCAACTGGGACACGTTTCCTGTTGCGTGTCACAGAAGAATCCAAGTCAAAGTTTGGGTGAATTGTCCAATAAAAACACTTGCATTAATGTATTTATATAATGCATCATGCTGGGATGCAAGGAAGCTGTAAAGGATGCTTGTTATTTGAAGATTTTACGAGACCAATAGCATTTTTGTCAAGGAGACATAAGTTTGACATTAGTTCCTTTTTATTCACTATCCAAATGAGTAAGATGTGTTTAAACTGAAATTAACCATAAAAGGTCTCAAACGGTGTGGTAATAAGGCCAGGGAAGTTTACTCATTCCAGTTTTTTTATTATTTATTCGATCATGAAGCCGTTGCGATACCATTTACATTCTGAAGCCTTCAACATCAAACATTTAAGCTATTAAGACATTTTTAAGACAGCTTACAACATTTGATATTTACCACTGCTCTTTTTTTCCCCTTTCTATCATCGGTTGTTTATACTGCAAGTTTTACAGCTTAATTTGATGACACTGGCTTATAAGCAATGCATTGATAAATGCTTGTGTTTAAATATCAGAACATGCAATTAGCATTTGTATGGTTTATATTGAGAGAATCGATTTTTTGGTGGAGATTTCTGAAAACAGTGCTGTTGTTTAACCCAAACCACCAATTTTCACAGGCCAAACCTCTGTGGATGTGCCAAAAATGATTGGAATCTTGTGTCACTGGCTTACATTGTGCAATAGTCAATCTCTTTTTTACTGCCTGTGGAAAAGCACTTTTTGTAATTAAATGTTTGATTATGTGACAATGACTCTTTTTTATAAAGAAAAAGGTTTGGTTTTATTGAAAGTTAATTAAGAACACTCTATATCTTGGACTAACGACATGATGCTCGCAGCTGAGTATTTAATGAAACAGACAGCTCAAAGGCCATTATTAGTCGGATGTTAAGGAAGATGGAACACTCGTCAACTTTAGCATCTGTTATGAAATGAACTGTATTTCAACCTTAAACAGAACCACATGCAGGCGGCATATTTGTTGCAAAGCCTCCATGACACAGAAACATAGCAGAAGACATACACTTTAAATTCTCTGTTATTCCATTCTGGAAGCAGTCACACAAACGTTTAAATCTCTGTGCGGTACCTGAAAGGAGCGCTGCCATACTCAACTATTTTTGTAATGAATTTAATTCAAACGCTAACTCAAAATAGAAGCGTTTCTAGGAACTTTGATGTCTCGTCTAGTTATTTAAACATCTGAGCCTTGTCAGAATTAAGATGGTGACTGTTACAGTCCTCTTTGGTTATTTTAAGAGCCTGTGTTTTTATGTGTGGTTAGGGTTGCCCTTAAAATTAGAATGATGATATAACATTGAATTTGTTACAGTGTGTTCTCAGCACTGGCTCATGTTGAAATGTCCAACAAATAACATCACAGTTTAACACCTTTTCATAGTGTTTACTACATCGTCATATAGTAACACATGCAGAGCTGTTGACACCACCAAGTGGTGGGACACTGACAGTGCAAGTTGATGGGACGTGAATATCAAGTATTAAAGCTGTAAATGTCAAATATTAAATATGGTGGTACTGGGACACATCAAAGTTATATTTAAAACTGGTTCTTTTATAACAATGTTCCTGAGAGACAGCACATTACATCATGTGAGATTTTAATGGTTTCCCTCAGGCCCTAAATGAAAACTTGTGCTTGGTGGTGGAACAGCAAGTGTCGATGCTGAAAAGGGGGGCATGTTTGTTACCACAGTACAGCATTTGATGACTGCACATTTAGAGAAGTTTTTTTATTACTGTTAGACTTTCACAGACGCATATCTGGTTCCTTCCTGTCAGGATGTGGTGTTTTATGATCTGAAAAATGCACAAAAAGTGCACCTGAAATGCACAGGATAAAAAAAAAAAAAAGTTTATGGGAACCGTGTTTAAAATGGTATGTTTTTGTTCAGAAAATATGAATATTTGTAACTGTATACATGCGCATTTCTTAAAAAATGTTCAAATGAAAATTTACCTAAAAAGAGAAAATTCTGTTATCATTTACTGACCCTCATGTTGTTCCAAACTTATGCTTTTTTTCTTATGCTCATCAAAGTTGCATTTATTTGATTAAAAGTATAGAAAATGCAGATATGCTAAATTATCATCAGTGTTTGAAACAGTTTCTTCTGCTGCTTAATTTTTTTTTTTTGGAACCTGTGATACTTTTTTTCAGGATTCCTTAAAACAGATTTTTTTTCTAACAATATTTATTTATTATCACTTTTTTTTAATCAGTTTAACACAATAAAAGGTTGGGGTTTTTTTTTCAAAGAAAGAAAGAAAGAAAACATTTACTGGCCCCATACTTTGGAAGGTAATGTATATTGTTAGAAAATATTTCCATTTTAAATAAATGCCATTCTGTTAAACATTTATCAAAGAATCCTGAAAAAAAGTATCACAGGTCTAATTATTCAACAGTGATAATAAATCAGCATATTAGAATGATTTCTGAAAAACACTGAAGATTCAGCTTGCATCACAGGAATAAATTCTGTTTTGAAGTATATTAAAACAGAAAACCACTATTTTAAATAGCAATAATATTTTACAATATTACAGTTTTTTCTGTATTTTTAATAAAATAAATGCAGCCTTGATGAGAAGAAAAGTCTTCTTAAAAAAAAAAAACATTAAAATGTAGTTTTGTCTATACAATAAAATGTCCATCAAATTTTATTTCTGACCCCACTAACTTTTTAATTACATGGGCGAAAAACAAAAATGCTTTTTGTTCCACAGAAGACGGAAAGTCATACAGGTTTGGAAAAAACGTAAGGTTAAGTAAATGTTGACAGAATTTTAATTTCTATTTACACAAGCTACTAATCACATCTTTTATGTATCTGCCTTAACAAAGACAACCTTGGAGTAATTCAAAGTAGATTCGTCGCTGCTAATACTTGTGGTACCGTCATCACAGCTCGCTTGGCCTTTTCTTCTCGTCTTTTTCTGTCTGGACTCATTAACATTCACATAGTCTATATCTGTTTTTTTGTTGTTAAAGTCCACTAGTCCAAGGGAAGCTGTTTCTGAAACATTTATGTAGTCAGAATTTTTACGACGTTCTTCAAGGCTTACGTATCGTTGAGAGCCAGTAGAAAGTTCCGGCAGCTGATATCCAAAAACAAACAAAAATACAACCCCATATGAAACAAATAAAGGCCAAAAAAAAAAAAAAAAAATGTTTTTGAAATTGTGCATAACACATCTGGAATACGTAATGGATGGTGTGAGGTGCGTGAGGAAGAAGCTTAATCATTTTCAAATGACTTACCGAGCCATCAGAGCTAGTAGAGGATGAATTATCCGCACCTAATTGTTGACAAGGTAAAGGTTTAGTATGAAAGCCTCAACAGTAAGACTTATTGTAAAATGTGTTTTTACCATCATTTGAAGTAGGAGAAAAGCTTAAAGCATTATTCTGACACAAAGCAGTTGATTCTCCTGTGTCGCTGGTTTTGTGGGTGTTTTCTCTTTTAATATCTGAGGTAAATAAAAAAAGACTTAATCACAATACTAATAAGCACTCATCATCATTTACTATGAAAATAAGGCTTAAATAAGCAAATAAACATAGTACTGTAATACACTCACCACTTTGCATCGAGAGGAACATTTTAAACAGAAGTATGAGGAGAAAAAGAACTACAGCAGCGAGGAAGCAGATGATGCCGTACATCAACGGAAGAAGATCTTTGCTAAAACAATGCAGAAATAAATGTTCACTCTTAAAAATAAAGGTGCTTTATACGGTGCTTCACATCAATGCCATAGAAAAACCATTCAGTTCTTTAAACGGCCATCTCTTTCTTACCTTTTTATAATCTGAAGAACCTTCTTTTGCCATAAAGAACCTTTTGTGAAACAGAAAGGTTCTTCAGATGTTAAAGGTTCTTCATGGAACCATTTAAACAAAAAAGGTTCTGTAAGACTTTACAATACAGGTGCACAAATCATGAGTTAATATATAACTAATGAAGAACTAAACCATTTATTAATAATTACTGAATCAGCAAAAAAAATAACATTCTTTATGATTCATAGATTAAGTACTCAATAAAATGTTATTAGTTAAATGTGTCATAATGTATTAATTACCTTAATAACTTATTTTATTAACTAATAGTGTAAATTCATGTGTTAATTGCCACAGTGGGTTAAAGCCATGCATTTCATCTTCCAGTTGTCTGCTTTAATTAATCATTAGTTAATGATTTGCAAAGATATCATTATGTTATATCATAACTATATCATTTTTGTTGAGGCACAGAACTATTAACTATTAACTATTGTTAAGTAATATGTCATTGTGGTTATGGATTTAGAATTAGTTAGTTAGTGTGCCTCAACAAGCAAAGTCATAATATAATGATATCTTTGCAAATCATTTGGTAATGATTAATAAAAGCAGACAAGCAGAATTTATTGATTAATTAATCTATGAATCATATCGAATGTTCATTAGTTGCTGATGTAGTAGTCATTAATAAATGGTTTAGTTCTTCATGAATTATACATTAGCTCGTGATTATCTGTGCATTAATTAAGCATGAATTTGTGCACACGTATTGTAAAGTGTTACCAAAGGTTCTTCAATGGCATCGTAAAGCACCTTTATTTTTTAAAAATCTGGAATCATCACCAGATTAAATTACGTAGTGAGGGGAAGAACAGTTTCAACCCATTACAACCAACTTGATCACTTCTATGGAAGAAAATGCGAATACTATACAATTCAAAGGCTGTAAGTGAAAAGATTTGAAATGTGTACATTACAATTACATTACATTACAATTCAAATGGTATTTCAGTAAAAAAAATAAAAATAAAAAAAATAAAATACTTTGAGAATTATTATAGAATTACCAAGTTACGCCTGAGTCCATTTTGCCGTTATCTGCAGAAATCAAGACATTTAATTTGCATTAAAACAAACTGATACAATGTTTTTCTGTATTCCATTTTTATATTCCATACATTCTGTTACAAATTGCATGTCACAGATTCATTTCAAGTTTCAATTATATCTTGAATATGTTTGTTCACAATAAATCATTCACTGTCACATCAGAAATTGCATTTTTGTTCACTCTTTTTACATGTCTGTGCTACATAAATAATTAAATAAATTTTATTATATTTTAACTTTCAAATCTTATAAAAAAAAAAGGTTAACTGTTTACATATCCGCTGTATTATAGTGATACATGCAGTATATCATTAACAGTTTTTAATCATTTAAAATTTATTTGTATTTTTCACTGCACATTTCCTTTAAGAATATTATAAAACAACATTTTATTATATGCGATTGTGATGTTCTGACCCAGTGGTTGGGTTAAATGTTTAACCCAAACGTCTGGGTAGCTTTATTAAACTCAGCTATTGTTTAATCATTACTTCAAATTCACCCAAAATAGGTAAATTAAAAATCAGACACATTTTGTAAAAATCTTGTATATATCAAAAAGTGAACATTTAAGCAATTTAAAACGTTTCTTATTTAATTATTATTTATTTACCTTATTAATAAATGTTAATTCATTGAACATATTAATAAATGGTAATTTCCAACCTATTTTGGGTTCATTTTAACCAAGAAATATAGACGTTTTTAAGCAATGGTTGAATTAAATAAAACTACCCAGAAGGTTGGGTTAAACATTTAACACAACCGCTCGGTTTGTTCATATTTCGCCCAGCGCTGGGTTGTATCATAATGTATTTGAAAATATATCAGATACAATAAAATAAAATCTATGCCACGTGTCTTACCTGCCAGCACACTGAAGAGAAATATACAAAGAGTAATAATAAACAGTGGGTTTATAGTCCACTTGATGCCTTCAAAAACTCACACAAATTATTTAGATCTTCAATCTTCAAAAATTCCTTTTTATAATGATCTTAATATTTATTTATCAAAAGGCTGATCAAGTCCCCCCTTAAAAGCACAACTACGGAAATGCTCAGTGATTATCTACAGTCAGTGGAAACTTGTGGTTGAACGTCACCAGTTTTAAATAAGGTAAAACACTGAAGATAAGGCACTGAAGTATCCTGCTTTAGAAAGTAACGTTCTGAATGTTCAATTTCTACCTAAACACTATTTTTTAAATCAGTTTTATTGATTATTACCATAGTAAAGAAAACTGGAATCTGTAATTTCTAATCATACAGTATATTTTGATGATAATTAATTTTGGCTGTAAGTGGAAGAGTTTATCATGCTAAAATATATATTTTAATCATTTCCAGATTTTACTTCATGTGCCAGCATGATCATAGTTTCTTTGTAATTTAAAAGGTCAATAAGCCTGAGATTTAATTTTTTAAAAACAATGTTAGGTTTGCTATTACCATGTGTGAACAACAGGAAGTGCACAACCATGAAAAAACAAAGACTGGCTGACTCTGATTCAGTCATATTAAATAACATATTATCTTTTATTACTAGCAAAATGTGTCCTCAGAGTTATCATTACAGCTTTTTCCTAAAGATTACGAATTTTCATTAATGTTCTGTCTACAGATCAATCCTATATAGTACATCCACTTATGGCAATCAGATGATTATCTCAAAGAATGCATGAAAAGAGATTTTTTAATTAATATAAAACCCTAAAGAACAATATACATTAGTTAAAAAGCCCCACTGGACCTCACTTTACAGGTATGTGCTGTTTAAACCCTGCAAGCATGTTCTGTTCTCTCTTCCCATAGCGGAGGCCAAAGGAATTGAGATTGTAGTATGCAACATTCTGCCTTCTTTTCGTGTAAGGCCTTTCTGGAGACCACCACCATGTGTTTCGCTGAGGACCTGCACCCATGGAGAAGTGCATCGAGAGCTTGGGAGAAGGAGATTCAGCTGTGGGATGAGAATCAGTTCCCCTGAGCACCCGGAGTGATGTTTCTTCAGGAGTTTCATCTAGAGATAGAACAAAAAGTTGAGAGATAAAACTTACGAGACAAAGGCCTACAAGTGAAACATCCAAAACAGTATAATGCTATATCTTATAGTCACTTTTTAATCAACAAAATGTTGAGATTTTTTCCATGAACCTTAAAATGCATCCAGAATCTTAGATATCTATATTTAAAATGTTATAGTGTCATTTCTTGTCTTTAGACTATTATTTAATAACACTGTGTTGATATTAACTATTGATTACTATTTGATACCAACCATAGTGATACTGTCTTTGTTAGAAGTTATTGCCAAGTAATAAAGACAACATTAAACATACCTTCTAAATAGTACTGAAAATGCCTTGAAGGGTATGTGTCACCATTTGCCACTGACAACACCAAAATGATGGTAAGCAGCATCATTTTGAATGCGTTTTGAACCAAAATTAGTTTCTGCGAGAAAGAAAAGCAATTAGAACGCAATACACTTTTTCTTTTTAAATCATGGGTGCTTTTTACAGGATTTATTTATGAGATCACACATCTTAATGACATTTGTGTATCTTTTCAAACTCAGTTCATGAGCTCAGACACGCATATAGAGAAACCCTATCTTTATCTCTCTCTCTCTCTCTCTCTCTCTCTCTCTCTGTCTCTCTCTCTCTTTCTCAGACACACACACACACTCACTTCAAAGAGAATTTAAGTTATCAAAAGCATCAGAAATCAGCCTTCCACATCTGCTTCTATGCTATGCTGTTCATAGATATAAAGAATAAAATACAAAAATATAATAATAATAATAAAACACTATTATCATACAAATATTTCATAATAAAAGTGATTATTTGATACAAATCCTGAATATAGAACATAATAAAAAAATATTTTATAATGAAAATATTTGTAAAATTATAAATAATAAAAAAGCAATAATTAACATCTTTTAAATTATTTTACATTAAAAAATACAATTATTGAAAATAATAAAATCAATTATAGAATATTAAAAATTGCTAACTTTGTAACCAAAAAGCCACTTATCTATTTAAGAAATAACAACAACAATAATATAGTAACATAAAAGGATCAAAATGTACATTTATCTATTGTATGAGGAAAAAAAAACTCTATGAACTGAGATCTTGGTCTGATTGAAGGAAAGAAATAAATGCATGAATGTAAATATGTCATTCAGTTTCTCCATACCCTAATCACCATCACAAAGAATGCATATGAAGAGATCATTTGCATAAACGGATAACTCCACTCAACAATTTTCAAAAATCATGTTTCATTGTGCATTCCAGTTAAGCTTAATCAACGGCAGTCGGGTTATTTTGATTAGGTAAAAAATAACTATACAGCTAACACAATAAAATCTGTTTTTGCAAATAAATTCTTCATATGCACTTCACACTTGAAGCTGAACATAGCAATGGGAGTAAATGTCTTACCTTTACACTTGCAGGTACGAAGGTTGTGTTTGATTCATGCAACCTACAGACACAATTTATGTTTCTCGTACAACAATATTACCTGCGTCATAGCCTCCTCGGTGGGTCGCAGACCTCCACAACCCTCCCCTCTTTCCCTCTGATCTTGTCTTTTTGCCCTGGAGGTGGGTCCACCACCCATCCCTTTCACAGGAACATTCCGGAATCACAAAGCCTTTATATATTTGAACTCAATATCATTTTCTATTTGAGGGTAGTTCATTGAAGTTTAGAGGGAGCAGACAGATGAAATAGAAATGAGGTGATTGGAAAAGCACTGCTCTAAAAATATGTATTCATAACTTGAAGGGCAGACAGCACATCAACATGCTTTTAAAGATCACTGGACATTTCATTTTTGCTTGTGTTCATCTCAAAAGGGAAATAGAAATTCAAGTTAATAATAATAATAATGAAAACACATATATTTAATGGTGAGTTTATTCAACATATTATAAAGTTTAACTAAATAGGCTAAAATATTAAAAAATAACATAAACCGTACACAACTATCCATCATAAAAAAAAAAAAAAAAAATGAACAGTTCACTGCAGAAGGCCCCCCAGATTTCCAGCATATGTGCTTACACCATCGAGGAACTACTTCCAGATATCTTGTTTAAAATCTACGAGAGAGAGAATATGAACATCAGAGAATGTTTAACTGCTCCCTGGGTGGTTAACTGCATAGGTTGCACTTTAAATTTTATTTGGTAGCTACATTTATAGATTTCTTTTTCTTCCATACCGTAGTTAAGAAAGGAATGTTTAAGGCTGTTGCGAGAAATCCAAAAGCCATTGGAAAGAATGACCTGCAAACAATACAAAAGCGTGTTAGTTTATGAGAGGAATAACCTTAAAATTATGCCAATTCAGGCTGAGAAAGATGATGGATTTAAGGTAATAAACAGTAAAATTCATGTTGGAGGCATCTGCTTTGCACATGAGGACAGGGTATGATTCAACAGCTTACTTACTTAAATAGAAGAACAAAGCCATAGGTCTCCACTAGCATGCCAATACGAGGCCATCTTAGTAGAACTAAAGCCACACCTCCTAGAAAGAAGGCGGAGCTTCTGAGCTTCTGTCTTTGGAAGAAGAAGTGGACCGTCCTCCTCAAGCCAATGATGAAGGCCAGACCAGACAGAAACAGAATCTGATACAGGAGAAATTTACACTAAGTGCAAATAGCCCACCTTGTTGGCAGAGGCTGTTTACACTGACTCCACCCACCAACGTGGACTAGTCAACACTACAAACTAGTCAACACTGGACTAGTCAACACTACAAAAGATGACTGTTAAACAACAGCTCTGGTGTAGATGGTAATGTAGTCTTTGCCAAACTTATTTTCTCCCTTTTTAAATCTATATATGTCATGTGCCTGGTCTTTGTCTTCTGTATTCGTGTTTAAGGACTTTTATTTTGTAGTTTTTGTGTCTTATTGTTCCCTGCTTCCCTGTACCTCTGTTCCCTTGTTTGTTGCCATGGATCTTCATTGAACCACACCCACTCCCTCATCAGTTACCCCGGTTACCAATTAGATCATTACCTCACCCTGTGTATAAATAGTCCTTGTCTTTCCCCTGTATTTTGGTCAGTTGTTTAATGTCTGTGATGGTTGCTCCCTGTTCTTGCCTGGATTCTAAGGGTTCCCCGTTCTGGATAATTTGTTGTTTTCTTTGGATGTACAATAAACTCTTGCACATAGATCCTCGTCTCATCTCCGCTTCGTTACAGAACAACTGACCAACTATGGATCTAGCAGGAGTTTATCGCGACCCTCTGAGCACTCTTTGCTCAATTTTTCAAAACGGCCGACCGATCGAATATTATGTGGAGGAGTTCCTTTATTACAGCCAGCTAGTGCCTGGAGATGACACCAAAATAAAGGACTGTTTCTGGAGTGGACTCGATCCAGAGGTTAGTTTAAACTTACCGGATGAGGACCCCAGCTGGACCCTGTCACAGTATATAGACTTTGTTTTGCTGTTCTGTGAATCCCCTTTTTCTGTTAAGGAAGTAGAAAGGGTAATTCACAGCATGGTCGCCACTCCTGAGTCTCCTTGCAAGATGGCCGCCAGCCCAGACCCACTGCACAAGATGGCCGCCACGCCAGAGCCTGTCGCAAAGATGGCCGCCACGCCAGAGCCTGTCGCAAAGATGGCCGCCACGCCAGAGCCTGTCGCAAAGATGGCCGCCACGCCAGAGCCTGTCGCAAAGATGGCCGCCACGCCAGAGCCTGTCGCAAAGATGGCCGCCACGCCAGAGCCTGTCGCAAAGATGGCCGCCACGCCAGAGCCTGTCGCAAAGAAATCAAAGCCAGTCCACAAGATGGTCGCTGTCTCCAAGTCACGCCACATGATGACCCACGTGTTGGACTCCCCCTAATGGCTGTACGGACAGCTAAGATGGCGCTCCCTCTTGTTGCGGCAGCTACCCCTGATTCAAGTCAAGCTACAGGGCCGAGTCAAGCTACAGCAGCTGTTCCCCACGAGTCAAGCCAAGTCAATGTTGTTCCCGAGTCAAGCCATGTTGTTCCCGAGTCAAGCCATGTTGTTCCCGAGTCAAGCCATGTTGTTCCCGAGTCAAGCCATGTTGTTCCCGAGTCAAGCCATGTTGTTCCCGAGTCAAGCCATGTTGTTAAGTCAAGCCATGTTGTTCCCGAGTCAAGCCACGTTACAGCAGATCTTCACAAGCCAAGTGACGTTATCGCTGCTGCTCTTCCCTTAATGGCAGTGGCCATGTGGTGTGTGTGGGCTACACACTGTGCTCCTGAGGTCACGCCTGTTCACAGGTCAGCCTCTGAGCTCTCGTCTGATCACAAGCCTGCACCAGAGCTCTCGTCTGGTCTCAAGTCTGCCCCAGAGGCCCCGTCTGGTCTCAAGTCTGCTCCAGAGGCCTTCCCCGTCGGAGAAGCTGCGCCTATGCCTCCAGAGGTGTCGGCGCCAGCCGTAGAACCTCTTTACGGAGGGGGCGTTAACCACCAAACTCTCTGCTTCTCCCTTTTCCCTGTCTACATCCTCTGTCACTGTTCTCCCCAGGTCCCAGTCGATGACGCAGCCTCCTGTTCCGCCCCGGAGGGCTGCTCCGCCTCCTGTTCCGCCCGGAGGGCTGCTCCGCCTCCTGTTGAAATATCCGCCTCCTGTTCCGCCCCCGGAGGGCTGCTCCGCCTCCTGTTCCGCCCCGGAGGGCTGCTCCGCCTCCTGTTCCTGCTCCGCCTCCTGTTCCGCCCTGGAGGGCTGCTGTTTTTCTCCCTCTATTCTGTCTGCCTCCTCTGTCCCTGCTCTCCCCAGGTCCCAGAGCGTGATGCAGATTCCTGTTCCGCCCCGCATGCGCCTCCTGCTCCGCCTCCTGCTCCGCCTCCTGTTCCGCCTCCTGTTCCGCCTGGGAGGGCTGTTGTGCCTCCGGCTCTGCCCTTGGGGGCTCTAGTGTCGCTGGCTCTGCCTCCGGCTCCGACCTGGAGGGCTGTAGCGCCGTCTGTTCTGCCTCCGGCTCCGCCCTGGAGGGCTCTAGTGCCACCTGTTCTGCCTCCGGCTCCGCCCTGGAGGGCTCTAGCGCCGCCTGCTCTGCCTCCGGCTCCACCCTGGAGGGCTCTAGTGCCACCTGCTCTGCCTCCGGCTCCGCCCTGGAGGGCTCCTGAGCCTCCTGCTCCGCCCTGCTGGGTACCGCCTGCTCCGCCGTGGAGGTCTTCTCTCATGATCTGGTGGTCCTCAGCTCCTCCCATCTGGCCGACTCCACCCTGGCCTCTTGCTCTGCTTCAGTCCCTTGTTTATCTCCCCTTACATGGACCTGGCCCTCCATCCCTTCCCCAGTTCTGCCTGAGCTCCTCCCCCTTCCTGGACTGGTATTTCTGTTTGGAGCGTCTGGAAGCCACTCTTTTGAGGGGGGGTTATGTCATGTGCCTGGTCTTTGTCTTCTGTATTCGTGTTTAAGGACTTTTATTTTGTAGTTTTTGTGTCTTATTGTTCCCTGCTTCCCTGTACCTCTGTTCCCTTGTTTGTTGCCATGGATCTTCATTGAACCACACCCACTCCCTCATCAGTTACCCCGGTTACCAATTAGATCATTACCTCACCCTGTGTATAAATAGTCCTTGTCTTTCCCCTGTATTTTGGTCAGTTGTTTAATGTCTGTGATGGTTGCTCCCTGTTCTTGCCTGGATTCTAAGGGTTCCCCGTTCTGGATAATTTGTTGTTTTCTTTGGATGTACAATAAACTCTTGCACATAGATCCTCGTCTCATCTCCGCTTCGTTACAATATATCATGTCAGAAAGGCATTTATTTTCAACAAAAATTAAGGAAATAATTGAAAAGTTTAAAATAAAGTATCGGGTAGGTGTAGGGGCCAATAAGGTGGTATCTATTTAATAATTTGAATTAAAATTATAATTTGCACTCAGTACATTATTATTGCATAGTGTTTAATAATGTACTACAATACTGAGGTGCAGATAATTGCCAGTATTTGCAATAAGTAGTATAAATAGCAGAAAATCCTGCTAGTTTAACATACTGTAAATAGAATCTATAGCTATTTGCACTTAGTGTAAATAGTATATGGAAATCCTGTTATTTGCACTTAGTGTAAATAGAATCCATTGCTATTTGCACCTAGTGTAAATAGCGTATATTACTAAGAAAATATACTAAAATCAAAATCAGTTTTTTTTTTTTTTTTTTTTTAAATTCACCAAGGATGTGTTAAATCTTCTTTTCAACTATTTATTTATCAAAGAAACCTGAAAAAAAGTATCACAGGTTCTAAAAAATGTTTGGCAGCACAACTGTTTCCAACACTGATAATAAATCAGCATATTAGATTGATATTGGATATATGATTTCTGATGGATCATGTGGCACTTAAGACTGGAGAAATGGCTAATGAAAATTCAGTTTTGCATCACAGGAATAAATTATATTTTAAAGTATATTAAAATAGAAACCATTCTACAGAAATGTCCACTTTAGTATGGCAAGATGTCTTAAAATGTATTTATTTTTCTAACATTTAAACTTAGACCACATTATTAGATTACCTTTTGAATTTGAATTTGAATTTGCAGTTGTGCCTGTAATGATAGATAGTCACACAGTTAGGATTGTTGATCATTTTAAATATTTTGGCACATACATAGGTAGCAAACTGAGTTTTGTGTATAACACTAACTATTATTATTATTATTATTATTTTTAAAAAAAGCACACAACGTCTGTTTTTAATATGGAGAATCAGTGGGTATGGCATGAGTCAGAACATACTGGAGATGGCTTACAAATTATTGGATGAGAGTGTGCTGACCCATAACCTCCCAGTATGGGCACCTTAATTGTAAGCAGAAAATAGTCTGGCAAAGGTCACTAATATAGCTGGCAAAATCATCAGCAGACCACAGAGTAATTTAGGTTTGAGATGTGTAGGAAAAGCAGAGTGTATTCTAAAAGACTTTACTCTTTCTTTGTATAACCAATTTGTTCTGTTGCCCTCTGGGCAGGGCTCTAGAGTGCGACCTAATTTCTCAATGGTGCGACTAAAAAAAATCTGAGGTCGCACTGGTGCGACCAGCCGTTCGAGGGCAAAAAAAAAAAAAGTCTCCGCGACTGTGGTTCAACAGACACACATTAGGCCCATATCGTGGTCTAAACCAATCCGAGATAGTGAAGGGAGTGTGGGAAGAACATGGCCGGCAAATAGTGATGCGCGGATGGCGGTTATATCCGTGGGCACTGCGGATAATCCGCGGGTCAGGTGGGTCGGGTAATAAAAAAATGCATTCTGATTATTTGCGGGTGGGTCGCGGGTGGATGAGATAAATCAATAATGACGCAAATATTACATTTTCTAAAATGTGAACCCGTTTTAAATACTTTTTTCATCAGGCAAACAATTTCATTTGTGTGTGTGTGTCTGTTCGCCTGGCCGAAATGTTGTGACAGAAAAGGTGACATTCCAGATAAAGTTTGAAGGGAGTTACGCCTGTGTTAATGCTATTGAGTAGGGTAATATGCAGTGATGTAGTGCAGAACCTGCGTTTACCCATTTCATTATCAGTCTGCGTTGCGTATACCCACTTCTAAATCCCCTCTGATGCGCATCATTCAGTAGTGTCCTGCATTAGCCAAAAACATGACAGACCACCATTTCTAATTAAATCGTATGTGAATAAATGCAAATATTCACTTAAATCACCCAGTAAAGACGGTAAGGACCGTGGCGCCGGCATCCTTTGAAATACACTATATTGCCAGAAGTATTCGCTCACCCATCCAAATAATCAGAATCAGGTTTTCCAATCGCTTCCATGGCCACAGGTGTATAAAATCAAGCACCTAGGCATGCAGACTGTTTTTACAAACATTTGTGAAAGAATGGGTCGCTCTCAGGAGCTCAGTGAATTCCAGCGTGGAACTGTGATAGGATGCCACTTGCACAACAATTCCAGTCGTGAAATTTCCTCGCACCAAAATATTCCACAGTCAACTGTCAGCTGTATTATAAGAACATGGAAGCGTTTGGGAATGACAGCAACTCAGCCACGAAGTGGTAGGCCGCGTAAACTAACGGAGCGGTGTCAGCGGATGCTGAAGCGCATAGTGCGAAGAGGTCACCAACTTTCTGCAGAGTCAGTTGCTACAGACCTCCAAATTTCATGTGGCCTTCAGATTAGCTCAAGAACAGTGCACAGAGAGCTTCATGGAATGGGTTTCCATGGCCGAGCAGCTGCATCCAAGCCATACATCACCAAGTGCAATGCAAAGCGTCGGATGCAGTGGTGTAAAGCACACCGCCACTGGACTCTACAGCAGTGGAGATGCGTTCTCTGGAGTGATGAATCGCGCTTCTCCATCTGGTAATCTGATGGATGAGTCTGGGTTTGGCGGTTGCCAGGAGAATGATACTTGTCTGACTGCATTGTGCCAAGTGTAAAACTTGGTGGAGGGGGGATTATGGTGTGGGGTTGTTTTTCAGGAGCTGGGCTTGGCCCCTTAGTTCCAGTGAAAGGAACTTTGAATGCATCAGCATACCAAGACATTTTGGACAATTCCATGCTCCCAACTTTGTGGGAACTGTTTGGAGCTGGCCCCTTCCTCTTCCAACATGACTGTGCACCAGTGCACAAAGAAGGTCCATAAAGACATGGATGACAGAGTCTGGTGTGGATGAACTTGACTGGCCTGCACAGAGTCCTGACCTCAACCCGATAGAACACCTTCCAGAGCCAGGCCTTCTCGTCCAACATCTGTGTGTGACCTCACAAATGCGCTTCTGGAAGAATGGTCAAAAATTCCTATAAACACACTCCTAAACCTTGTGGACAGCCTTCCCAGAAGAGCTGAAGCTGTTATAGCTGCAAAGGGTGGACCGACGTCATATTGAACCCTATGGATTAGGAATGGGATGTCAAGTTCATATGCCAAGGCAGGTGAGCGAATACTTTTGGCAATATAGTGTATGTTTGATAATTGCGCCTTATGCGCCCGCGCTCTCTCCATCCGTGCCCTTTTCGTCCAGATTTGCTGCCTGTTCATACACGAGAGCATGTCAAGGGAGGCACGCCAAGTATTAAAATAAGAATTATTATTGATTACTAATTTGAATCAGTACATTATAATGAAAACAATAGATTAAAAATGTAAATAATTAGATTTTTACGATCAGAAATTTCTTAAACTGGGTGAACCCCTGTAAACGTTTGTCCAAGGATCCAGTAGGCATTCCAACACCCAACCGATTTAATCAGAAATACAATACAATTCATCATGCAAAAATAGGAATTAGAATAATTGTAAATGGTGATTAAATGCGATGAGGTCGAAAATTTGGGTGCACCTAACTTTTGTGCTGGTGCACCTAAGAAAAAAAGTTAGGCGCACCAGTGCAACCAGTGCAAAAAGCTAGTCTAGAGCCCTGCCTCTGGGAGATGGTTTTTAATGCCTAGAGCAAAGAGAAATATTTATAGAAGATCCTTTGTACCTGCTGCAACTGGATTTATTAATCAAAAGGCTATGTGATTTAGTATGGTGGTTTGTATCTGGTATCACTAGTATGGTCAAAGACTAATTCAAGCCAAAGTTGAAAAGTTGTCGCATCATGGCGCAATAATATCTATACAAGACTGTCTACACTAGACACGACTAAGCGACTGTTGCAAATCATTTGAACTTTGTGTCAGTGACATAAATAGAAAGAGGCATCAGTTTAATGTCAGGGATTTGTCGTGTTGCATCGCACCATGTCTCATCCAGTGTAGACAGCGTCATTGATTATAATGGGTTCTATTGTCTTTTGTCAGTGTCCCTTTCAAAACAAGAAATATTTGTAACATAAGTCTGAACAGAATGACAGAATTCTCAGTTTCTGGGTGAACTATGCCTTTAAGAAACCTTTCCCATGGTCAAAGATTTATATGATTTCTTGCGTCATGTCTAAACAGCTCATTACAGCACTTACGTTTCCAAATGCCAGCAGGACAGAGTCAAAGTACAGCAGTATTCCAAACAGCACAAAGAACACGCCGAATCCTGACAGACCCACACCGATTTCTACAATCCAGGCAGAATAGATTGGTTATAGCTGTGTTCTTGGTTAGTCAATAAAGAAGATATTTCAGTGGCCATTTATAAAGGAGAACAAACAAAAACATGTCTAAAATACAGGCCGTTCCTAATGTGTTGATTTACATTGTTTTCATTCAACTAAACACCAACAGTTTACATTAAGAGTGAAAATATGAACATAGCAGTGGCTCTGAGTTGAGTTGTAACTGTACAGAACTGTAACTTATACAGTGCTTAATTTTTATTCAGTGAAAGAAAGACACTCACTCTGAAACTCTGTGATTGTGATCATGGTTTTCCCTCTGTTGTCTTTCTTGGCTCAGATCTCCCGGTTTTTGTTCTTCGGTTTTTACTGGGTTGTGTCTTTCACACAAATGCTTGACTTTTGAACCCTACCATAGGGTGAACATTAACCAGACCTATTAGAATGATGAGAGAACGCTCAGCCTGATGATGACTTAATCTCATTTACACTCTATCACAGTCCATTTACAGAAGCATGTGTCCACTCACCCTCTGCCCTCATTTTTTACCTCACATCCCACTATGACAGCTGACATCTTGCCAAATGCACCCTAAACAACAGCCTTTTATATCCCTTGCCCTTTAATCAATTTTAATTTAATGCAACATACTTTTATTAGAATGACACCTAATTGTACATTTATATGAGTGGTGTTTTCAGAAGAAAACCGTGCAACACAGTATACAAGAAAAAATCAGATACAATGATGACTGGATGGTGACTAGATACACAAAATTATTATACAGTGGTGGATAAAATTATTGATACCCTTGGTAAATATGAACAAAAAAATCTGTAAAAAATAAATCATGACCTCTTTTGCATGGAAGCCCGTTTCCGCCACTGAATAAAAAAAAAAGAAAAAAAAAAAAGGTTATTGCGACTTGTTATCTTACAATTCTGACTTTTTTGTCTCAAAATTGTGAGATTTAAACTCACAATTGCGAGTTATGAAGTCAGAAGTCTGAGAAATAGTCATAATTGGATGATATAAACTCGCAATTCTGAGAAATTAAGTCGCAATTGCATGATATAAACTTGCAAATGCGAGTTATTAAGTCAGAATTGTGAAATATAAACTCGCAATTTTATGAACATATCACAGTTTTTTTCTCCTCAGAACTGGACTTTATGACTTGCAATTGCGAGTATCTCATAATTCTGAGAAAAAAAAAGTCAGAAAGTCATTTGTACCAGGGGGGCGTTTTACCCCATGGTCAAACGCCAGTCTGACAAAGCTATTTGCTTTAAACTTTTACAGCAAAATCACAGTACAGGCAGTTTTAGCGTAAAATTAAAAAGAATATAATCAATAATTATGAATTATAAAATTATAATAGCCTATTTGAAACATTTTGTTAACTGATGCTAATTGGCTAGCTAACTGGCTACCTGATGCTAACTGGAGGTAATTTTTAAATATAAAATCCAAATATTTTTATTCAACCAACTAGTTAGAATTCATTTCATGGAAAAACAACAGATCTAATGTTCAGAACAGAGTAACTACAGTGATTGCCTATTGCTCCCTGTGGGCATTTTACCCCACTGACTATGTTTGAGAAAAAAATTGTGTCATTCTGAAAATATAATTATATTTTTATTAAATAACACATACCTCCTATCTACAGGCACTACTGTTTTCATATCATATATTACTGTGATGTTCTACAAAACAAGCAGCTTTAAAACCCTTTTTTTCTTACTGCTGAAAATTAGATCTGTGAAATCCGTTTTCTCTCCGGTACATCACCAGTGTAAACTTCATAGTGAAAACTTCTACATCACTCTTGTCAACGTAGTCCATAGTTACAATAAAAATGTATCTTGATTTCATCTTGTGGTTATTTTGGGAAAAGACAGTAGGGGGGCGTTTTCCCCCACTCTACCCTATATGTTCAGCTAATTGTCAGCCTCCTACATGTGTGTTCCTCGTATACAATTAGCGGATATGCATATAAACACAGCCTTCTAGCCTACTATTCTACTATTCTACTTCTATCCAGAGTAGAATAATCATGGCTGATATTAAGAAATGCAAACGCGAAAGTAAACCAAAGTCAATGCAAGAAATGTTTATGTTTCAGGGCCGACAACAGCCATTTGCCCTGCTGAAAGAAACATTAGAAACCATCACAGAATTTGCAATGGTTTATCTGGTTGTAATGGGAATTGCACTGGTTTTAATAGCAACTTTAATGGTGTCTGTTGGTCTGTACTGGTAATTGGTCGTCTTCTTTTGGCGTCTCATTAAAACCACAAAATCCTAATGGAACATGTCACAAAACACACTACAGGAAACAATTTTTAAATGGTTTTAATGGCTAAAACTTGATGGTTTATAATGATATTGTGTGATGGCTTATATTTACTTTCTTTTTTTTTTTCAGCAGGGAGGATATTTTGTGACTTAGGAGTGCTCTTCACTACTCCTAACTAATTTTGAGTTTACATCTTGCGATTGTGTTTTTTTTTTTTTTTTTTTTTTTTTTTTTTTTGTCCTGTGGTGAAAACAAGCTTCTATAGCATTCCACAGTCTCTAGTTGTGGACTTCACTTTTAACATTACTGTAATGTTATTGCAGTGTTATGAATGTACAAATAAAAAATAATTTTAACTCAGCTCAATAATGTGTTCATGTAATTATTTATTTGATGAATAGTCCTAAATTAGCATACAATATAGCCTACAATCCGTCTCATATCATCTCAATTTACATATATGTGGAAGTTAAAAACAACAATTGCTCAAATGCAATTGATACTAAAATATCTCCCTAAAATCTACACATGCACCTCTTTCTTCCTCTTATTTCCTTGTTCACTTTTTAAATAGACACCAACAGTAGGATGGCGCTTATTTTTGGACTTTGAAATCTTCTGCTCTCACCCACTAAGTCAACTCTCCATGAAAAATGGAAACAATCCAAAATTACTGAGATTGGACTGTTTGGCGTGTGCTCAGCAAAACTGAAATTCTGTCTTAAAGGAGAAGTCCACTTCCAGAACAAAAATTTACAGATGTACTCACCCCCTTGTCATCCAAGATGTTCATGTCTTTCTTTCTTCAGTCGTAAAGAAATGGTGTTTTTTGAGGAAAACATTTCAGGATTTTTCTCCATATAATGGACTGATATGGTGCCCCAAGTTTGAACTTCAAAAATGCAGTTTAAATGAGGCTTCAAACGATCCCAAATGCGGTTGTAAACAATCCCAGCTGAGGAAGAAGGGTCTTATTTAGCGAAATGATTGGTTATTTTCATTAAAAAAATACAATTTAAATTCTTTTTAATCTCAAAAGGCTCGTATTGTCTTACTCTCCCTGAACTGTATTCTGCCTCAAGACAGTTAGGGTATGTTCAAAAACTCTGATCGTATTTTCTCCCTCAACTTCAAAATCGCCCTATATCGCTGTTTTACCTTTTTTGTTAAAGGTGTTTGATCTTCTTTGCATGTTCACTTTGCAAAGACTGGATCGGTACTTCTGCAGCGATGTAGCATGATTGTGAAATGATTTTTGAAGTTGAAATTATGTTTTAACGCATTTAAGCTGCATTTTGGAAGTTCAAACTTGGGGTACCATATTAGACAAGGGGGGTGAATACATTATCTTTAAATTCTTGTTCTGGAAGTGGACTTCTCCTTTAATGAACATAACAGCACATTATTAATAAGTATACAAGAAAATTAGTGAACTGTGAATTAGGTTAAAAACAAAAACACAGAACAGTATTGTTAGTCTTAAAACGTTTAATTTTGTCAATGCCCATAGCCTCATGGGCAACATACCAACATGTAGCACCACTGTGCTTCATGCGTCCTGAGTTTGTGTCCCGGCACGTGGATCTTTCCTGATCCCGTCCCCCACTCTCCCTCCCACTTTGCGTCCTGTCTGCTTACTGTTCATCAAAATAAAAAGTTAAATTACAACACTGCTGATTAAAACTGAACTTAGAAGGTGATCTAGATTGTGATGACAGTCCGACATGTCCTTCAGCCACAAAGTTCTGCAGAAGCAGAATGTTAAAAAGTCAGTTACTGTACTGGTGAAGAAAGCGAACTTGGAACAAAACTGAGATCTGATCTTAATATTTATGATGATCTGACAAGTCCTTCAGCCACAGTACTCTTGTGGGGACATGGAAGATTCACAGATTTTGGTGCTCTCTGACAATCTGCGTAATGAACTGTGTTTGTTCCCTTCGGGTTACAAGTTCAACTCGATAACCATTAGGCCACAACTGGCCTCATTTGATGTCAGAAACAGTCGAAAGTTTACCAGTATATAAACCTTCAATCAGATTAGTACCCGTTGATAAAAAGGCACATTCTTTGTACCCTAAATGACAAATTATCTGCATGCTATTTTGCTTACATTACATATTTAAAAATAAAGGCCACTCTAACCAACAGGCCTGCCATTACCCACTTTTTTACCTCAACAACTCATTCCTCTCCTGGTATACTGAAACAATCTCCAACAAGCTCTTTATTTTCCATTACACAAATACCTTCTCACTCTATCTATGCATTCACCCTGTCCTGTGTTTAACAAATGCAACAAAGCAAACTGTCGATATAGACAACTAACTGTTTTTCACAAGTCTTCATACTTTCAATTAGAGTGTGTATATTACATTACTGCGGACACATTTTCTTGGCTTTCATTTTGCGCTTGTGTTGTTATTGTCAAAACACATTGAATTGCTTTCCAGTAAAGTCTCATCCTCAAAATCAAATGCAAATGTAAAATAAATGAAGCAGATATTCAACACTAAGCATGATTGTTTTTTATAATGTTACAAATGGCCTGGGAACATGTAAATGTGGTTAGGATTTCTGTGAAAAAACGTGTTGGAATGTTGATCTCACTGACTTCTCAACACTATCAGTGTGACTGCAGCGTATTTCATTACCAACTGCCAAAACAAGATTAAGGGTTCAAACTTTTGTAATAAATGTGACCCTGGACCACAAAAGCAGTCTTATGTTGCACAGGTATGTTTGTAGCAATAGCCAAAAATACATTCGATGAGTCAAATTTATCGATTTTTCTTTTATGCCAAAAATCATTGGGATATTAAAGGGGTCATCAGATGCCCATTTTCCACAAGTTGATATGATTCTTTATGAAATCTTAATGAAAAGTCTATAATATACTTTCGTTAAAAATTCTCAATGGTAGTATAAAACAACACCCTTTTTACCTTGTCAAAATCAGCTCTGCAAAAATCATCCCGTTCTAGTCGAGGCTGCTTTAAATGCAAATGAGCTCTGCTCGCCCCGCCCCTCTCTTCTGTCTGTGGAGTGACGAGCCTATTTACTTTAGCTAAACTTGGTAACTAGCACGTTATTAGGAAAGGCAATCGCAAAGATTCATAAAAAAAACCTTATACTCACTTCTGCTGTAAGTGAAGCTGGATCACGAATGATTCACGTGAACATAGACGGATATATGTAGATCAGGAGGCGCATTTCCTTCACAAACAAACGTAATTTACTGCATCTTCAGCGGCTCAGATGTCAGGAGTAAATGACGACCATTATGTTCATTATTACATCCAGCAACACAACACCTCAATTGCTCAATCGGAGATATTCTTGTCCAACTTACATCCCTGCTCCGGCATCGAAACTGTGGAGGTTGGACTGTAACTGCTGATCTGAGGTAAAACGCTGATGTCAATCAACTATTGTGGAAGCGGCCTCTGTCGGTGTAACACCACAACGACAGGCATCTGAGAATGGCTCGATTTAAAAAAGGGAATATTATTTTTACAGATTAATTAAAAATCACTGCATGGATTTTTAACATTATAGGGTAGATTTGTACATACACTGCCAACACACATTAATGTTTAAACCACATGTAAAAGTAAAATTAGCATCCGATGACCCGATCATGTTGCATGAAGATATTTTGTAAATTTCCCACTGTAAATATATCAAAACATCATCAGATTCCAGATTTTCAAATAGTTGTATCTACAAATATTGTCCTTTCCTAACAAACCATAAATCAATGGAAAGCTTATGACTGGTTTTGTGGTCCAGGATCACAAATAAGCTTAATAAATTTATTTTGCTGTAATCTGTTTATTTAACCTGACAAGTCACTGAAAGAAGCTTGTTGCAACACAACCTCTGGGATTTGGATATTTGCGAGTGAATGAAATCTTGTCTGGTTTAGGAGTAAAGTGTGTTTTCATGTTTAAAGGCTGTTCTCTGGTTAGGGCTGAAAAAGTAACACATTAATTAAACATTGTTCATCACCTGCGTACAGTACATTCAACCTGAACACAGTGTCAGAATACAATTATGGATGCACAAACTTATATGAACAAATGAAGAGTTTTAATTACAAAAGAAGGTTTTAAATACATTCACTTTATTGCATGAGGGTACTTCTAAAGCAAGCACATTAAGTATCATCTTGTTTGATTTGCATAGCTCAAGCAGTCTCGTTTTTTTTCCTTAAAATAGCATTAGTTACGGTAAATATGAAGACATACAGTGTTTCGATTTAAAAATATTTACACAGACCAATGTGCTTATTTTGAATTACTGTAGTTAATCCCACTTTATATGCTACATATTTTTATCAAACATTAGACATCTCTGCTTTGACTGTCCACCTGCGACTTTGACCATTTTGTCCAATTCCGTACAAAATAACACTTAAAAATGACTTTTAAACAAGGCCTTCAAAAGGATGCTGTAAAGTTTCGGTCAATAAATTAAAAATATATCAGCCTCGATCAGTATCTCCATAATATATCAGATCAAAACTCTCTAAGCATTTTACAAATGTAACCAATCAAACCTCATTTTCTACATAGAAAAATATGCAATGCATTGATCTTGTTTTTCTCTTTCTGAAAAATGATAAAAAATAGATCTCTGGGTAATCTGCGTCTCTGGAACATTATTCTCTGCTTGATTCAGGTTTGTTTTTGTTTTTTGGAATAACAACACGACTTCAGTGACGGAAGAGATGAACGAGTTTTGTCAAACTAATTCTCACAAGATCATACACAAGCTGAGGCCAGTGTTAGACCAAAAACAGACTAATTTCACATATAAAAAAACAAGCAGAAAGCACAGTATGGCCTAACAACTTGCATGGCATTTTAGAGGTTTGGATACGGGAAAGATCACCTCGAAGTACAAAACAGGAGATTTATATGGTTTGGCAAATTGTTCTTTACTTTACGATACATTATAATCAAGCTGCTTGATTACAGAGGTAATTACCAGTAATAGAAAAATAATCCAAAATATTGTTCCATTTAATTCCATGTCAATCTATATTTACAGAAAAACTGTGCCACAGCAGAAAAGAAGCAGCCAAATGAATCTCCAAACGGCACGACGATCCACAAATAAGGGCTTTGATATTCTGTCGGGGCAACAGGTTACATAATTTAACGTCAGTATATACAGGCTGTAATGCAAGTTGCTGGCCTCGCATGAACACGTGTTTGTTTCAACAAGCAGACTTACAACTCTAAGGACACTTCCAATGTTTCAGCGTTCTCTTCTTATTGTTCTACCACACACACACTCACAAGTATTTAGGTACCATTATTTGGTAACTACTGTCCTAGCAGTAAAAGCACTATGATGAGTCCACATGGCTTTGATGCAAAGATTAAAGTAATAGTCATATCAATATATATATGCTTTCTTTATAGATACACACGGTACTTAAAGGCCTGACAATGGTTTGAGAGACTGCAGTGTTGACGGGAAGAGGGTTCTCGAGCCCTATAGTGAAATAGGTGGGAAAACAGGAGGCCAGGAGGAGTCACAGTGAGTCTGGCCTTAAAGTTGATGGAGGGGAAGTGCTAAATGCCAAGTCTTCTTGCATCAACAACATCCTTTGGATCAAGACAACAGCGGATTCATCAACAGACTACGATTGTTCCAAGTTCCGAATGAGCGCCGTCCATAAATCCTCAGGGGTCGACTGCGGCTAGTCTTCCGAACATGGATAATTATCATACCAGCAGTTCCAAATTTCTCATCTAATGACTTGCAGATAAACTGAGCTTTGACAACTTTGCTGTAGTCCCTGGTTTTAAAAACTTCCTCAAGCATGGCTATTTTCCTCTGGTCGCATCTCGAGCTCCGTCACGCTCTTTCCTGTCACAAACGTGCTTGTGTCTGCAGAATCCGCCCTGAGCAGCTGTAGTATGAATCTGCTGTATGTACTCCAGTCGGTAATGTGACCGAGAGTAGATATGAATCTGTAAACATCATCCAAATCCTGGCTAGTTTGTAGCTTTTGTAATATGACTGCCATCCTCCGAAACCAAGTCAAAACAGTTGATTAATTAAGTTAAGCAGTTCTGCCGCGGGTTACGCGCTCCGAATGAGGATCGCGAGGAGATGTGGAGGCAGATAACCTCGCTTGTGAACAGCCCTCCGCAGACATTCCAAACATTTTGAAATATTTCTCTGCATGGTGTTGTGTAAGTAATCAAAAGAAATACAATGTTTGGCGGAGGAAAAACATATGCTCTCTGTGTTCAGTGGGTTTTTTTCCATGTTTTCTTTGTCTGCTGGACACTCAGAAAGGCTCACCGTCAAATTTGACAGCTGCAAGAGCTTGAGCTGGGAAAATAGGAGAAGAGAACAAATGTATCATCAGAGACTTTTGTATTTCACAGAAATAAGGTCCGAAACACACTCTTTGCAAAAACGAGAAATAGGGATAGCTCTCCCAAAAAACAACATTCTGTCACTCATGTTTTTGCAAACCTGTATGAATTACTTTCTTCTGCGGATCTCTTTTTTCATACGAAGTCAATAAAGGAGTCTGAAACAATATCCCATTGATATCCATTGTATTGAAAATTTAGTGTTACACAGAAGAAAGTCATACTGGATATGAAGGTGGTTAGCAAATTATGACAATTTTTCATTTTTGGGTGAAAAAATGCATGGTTTATCAGACCGCAATTGATAATGCAACAGTTCTATTGTTATGTGGACAATTTTTCCATCATGGAGAAGCAACAATTTGAAAAAGAATGATACTTGGCCACACAGACTTCTGGGTAGTAGAAGTCCACATCAGTGTGGGTTTGGCAAAAGGGTGTATTGTGAATGCAAATCATTCACAATGTCTACCTGCTTAAATATTTTTAAACTTGGAATAATAAGAAAAATGTACATTTATTAATAAAAATGCCCATGAAGTTATACAGTTGAATTAAGTAGGGTGTGAATTAAAATAAAGAAATACCTTGATTTTTGTTTTAAGTAATCTTGAAGCCCGAAGCCTTGGTTGAGAATTACAGAGTTACATTAAACACAGGGCCTACACTCTGAAAAATAAAGGTGCTTTAAAAGGTTCTTCACAGTGATGCCACAGAAGAACCATTTTTGGTTCCACAATAAACCATTCAGTCAAAGGTTTTTTAAAGAACCATTTCTTACCTTTTTATAATCTAAAGAACCTTCTTTCGCCACAAAGAAAAGAAAGGTTCTTCAGATGTTAAAAGTTCTTTATGGAACCATTTAGACAAAAAAGGTTCTTCTATGGCATTGTAAAGCACCTTTATTTTTAAGAGTGTATACTAGTTAAAGTTAAAGGAATAATTCACCCAAAAATTAAAATTATCTTATTAATTACTCACCCTCATGTCATTCCAAACCCATAACATTCCAAACGACCTTCATTCATCTTTCTTTGCGCACAAAAAATATTCTCGTAGCATCATAAAACTTTGGTTGTACCATTCTGGGCCTTTAACGTGTTAGTTGCACTGAGTCAGAAAGCTCTCAGATTCGATCAAAAATATATTCATTTGTGTTCCAAAGATGAACGAATGTCTTACGGGTTTGGCGTGACACGAGGGTGAGTAATTAATGACCAAATTTTCATTTTTGGATGAACTATCCCTTTAACATGTTCATAAAAAGTGCTGCCTGATTAATGATATCTGGCTTAATGGCACACTTTATTAGCCATGTAAGTCTTTTCAACAAAGTTGAATATATTCAGCAGGGCGCGACAATAAGGAGTGCCTGATGGCCCGGGGCCATCGTGAAAGACGCTCGGAACAGTTGACGAAGATGTCACTGGCCCGATCAGGCCACTACCGTGTCGTCACGAGAGTTTATCATGTGCACATGTTTTTTAACCTTGATAATTAAAAATTGTAAGCGATCACAGAGAGACGCGTCTCTGACGGACAAATAGCCTACAAAAGTCTTAGCTTTGTAGCTTTAACAATGATCAATACATACTTAATTTATACAGTGGAGACAGATGCACCGATAGGTCGGACACGACATATTTCAACCAATCTCTTGTTCTAGGCTTGCACACGAACTGCATGCACTCTTCTTTCAAAATGTCATGTGTGTAGAAATATGACTCTTTAGACATCCATTAAGAGGCGAACTCTTTCAGTCTGTCTGCTGTTTTTCTCCAAAGCATCTTTTCACTTTTAATACAATTTTAATAATAATAATTTTTTTTTTTTTTTTTTAATTTTTTAATTTTTTTTTAACAAATAATGTTTGGACTTTAGTTAGGCTAATAGGTTTAGGTATGGTATCGAAATTGGAATCAAGAATTGTAACATTTTATTTGGTATGTAAAATGTTGGTGTCATATAAGCTTATTTATTAAAATAAAAGATAACACGGGTCAAAAACAATGATAACAGCAACTATTTAATTTTTTTTATGGTAGGGCCAGTGAAAATTTTGACTGGGCAAGTAAAAATTTGAACCACTGGCCCAACCGGGCCAGTAGAAAAAATCCTTAGCGTTCAGCCCTGTTCAGTATGCTTGTGTTTTTGCAATACGAATGAATAAAAATTTGCATCTGTGTTGACATGTTTCTGACCCAGCAGTTCAAAAGGTGAACCACTTTTACAACAGTTATTGCCAAAATAGCTGCATGTGTTTTCTGTGTGCTTGTAGCAGTTGATAATGGTCTTTAATAAACTGTTAATGGACCATAAGAGAAATTCAGTCCACTGGGATACGATTAACATAGTCCAAATGTGTCGTTTCAAACACTAGCATCGCCTTTTTAAAATTCTTTCACATGGTTTTGATCATGGTTTTTCCATGAGCTGATTGCAGCTGTTGAGTCCTGTTATTGTCTGTGTGTCAAGATTTGATCTTTGGAAATGATGGCAATAATACAGAATGAAAGCCAGTCAACACAACTGTAGGAGCTGTTTGTGGAATATCCAGAAGGCCTATAAACCATCAGTTAATCAAGATCAAGACTTTTTTTAGATCAGAATATAAATGCATCAGTATTTCTAGCTCTACTGAAATTAAAGAAAGCAAGGGCAGTAATGAGCAGGACCAGGACGAGAGTTCGTGTGAGGAAAAGGAAGTGAAAGGAAGGGGCGGGGATTGTTGTGCAGTGGGCGGGACTCACCTTCACACCTTCATGATGTGGGAGGATTCAGAGTAGTCAGCAGAAGGGGGAGGGACCAGGCTGGTTGGGGAGGCAGGGGGACTGGGGACGCACTGGGCTGCAATGCAGTGAAATTATGGGGGGAAAGAAAATGTCAAAAGAAAACATATGCAATGAAGCAAATGAAACAGGAATTGTGGGACAGAGCGATGGATATTTACTGTCCTCTCACAAAGCCAGAAGGCAAAATGAGTCTTTGTTGACTGAATTTTTGACTATCAAAAATATGGAATGAAATGAAATCTATGAAGGAAAATGATTTTAAAATTAGCATTTTTTTGCATTTTGGTTGTCTATACATCTATAAACTGAGATCAAAGGCATGAATAAAAATATATATAGTATTTTTATAATTCTCTCTATTTATACTGGTTTGTCCTCTCTGCCTTTGTCAATTCACATATGTTTAAAATTTATTGATGATAACAAACCTGTATATATTCGTAGTCATTAATTTGAGTAAAATCTCACTCTAGAGCAATTCCCCAGAGAATCTAGATGAAACTAGACAGTGCGCTTCAGTACCGAGGTCACACATCTAGACACACATCTTTCGTAAATGTGTTTTCTGAAACACATTATCAATTTCTTCTGCAAAATAATAAATCTAATAGTTCAAACTAACTATAATTAAAGTGCAACCTCAGCACTGAAGTGTGGTGAAGTGTGCATTGAGGACATTGAGGAGCATGTGACATTGAAAGGGCATGAGGGTCAGACAGTGGTCAGACAGTTGGGGTCACAGCTCGCCCAGGCTCCTCCGGGCGGCAGGCTTCCTCACCGGAGAGCAGCCGGCTACGGCGGGAGGCCTCGGCAGCCAGAGCGCAGGAAATCTCGATGCGCTTCTCTTGTTCCTGAAGCTGCTGCTCTGGGTTACTGGGTCCCTCCACTGGCCCGTCCAACACCGGCACCACATTTTGCAGGCTGGAGACAGACAGATAGGATTTTAATACTTATAATACTTAAAGAAATAAATCCTCAGATGTAATAAAGTCCTTTTTCAAGTATTGATTTGACCTAAGAGGAAATTCTGCCAAAGTTTACTCAGTGTTGTTCCAAACCAAACCTGTAATGTGTTTTATTTTCCAAAGAACACAAAAGGGAATTTTTTTTTAGTTTTATGATGTTTTCTTATACTTGTATTTTCATAGCTTAACCTCGTTTTAGAAGTTAGTTCAGCAAGTGATGCATATGGTTTATGGCATAACAACAAATGGGTTTGGACGGCCAGCTAAAAAACAAAATAAAGGTTACTCAGTGTGCAGCGGATAAGAAACATACTTTGATTTAGCAATCAGTGTTTTGATTCTTTCAACTTTCTTCTGTTTTTCCCGCATCTCTTCTGGGCTGAGTGGTGTACTGGGCTCCATGTCCAAGTATCGCTCAGGGATCACGACTTTATCCGGCATGGACAACTAGAAAAAACAACAACACAAATGTCCTTGCATATCTCTCACATCAACCGTAATGAAACAACTGGACAATGTACAACACAAACTGTTGTTCATGGTGCAATGTGCTGTGCTGCTGTGAGACTTCTAACCTCTTTGCTGAGATCCACGTCATAGTGTTCAGGTTCCACCTGTCGTCGCAGACGAGCAATTTCCTCCCTGGGTGACTCCACACCTTGACCCCTTACGGCCGCCTCAAGATCCTTGATATCCACCTCATCAGCTGTTACTCTTCTCCGCACCTGGATATCAAGAAGAACAACTTGCTCAATGCTTAGCGTGACGTAAAATACATTGCAAAATGGCTTCATAGAATATATTTCATTTTGATCTTTCATGCAGTGTGTAATGTGGCTGTATGTGAATGCAAATGATCTACAAAGTTGTGAAGTCAAAAGTTCATGATAAAGTTATTGTCTCTCAAAAGAAAGAATAGACTCTGAACAGCCTGAACGAGTCATCAGTAATTCAAATCCCACTTGCATGACACCTACACATCACAGTGTAACACATTTGCATAATGCCCACCTATGTTCTATGTTGGCCGGCCACAAACAACTTGACCCGCCCTCAAAAACACCATTTTTCTGACGACTGCTTCTCTAACCACGGGGAGTTCAACGTAGGATCCACTGAATCACACCTTGTAAGTATGATAAATAAAAGATAGGGCTGCCTTCGACTAAAGATTTTTCTGGTTGACTAGGAATCATTAATTTTAAGTATTAGTCGACTATTAGTTGCACGTTTATGAATAAAACATATAAATCATTATAATGAGCCTTTAATTGCCTACATAGCCTAATAAGCACTCAAGCGCACATAAAGCTTGCCACACCGCACCGGCAGATATAATAACTATGAATGTGTCTGGGAAAAACAGCAAGGAAACTGCATTAACGCATTAATAATTTACTGATAAACTAGTGCTTTCTTTGTTTTCGGCTTAAGAGATGAAGTCGGCAATACTGACTTGTCATCTCTGCAGTAGTGATGTGCCTGTATGCACATTTCAAATGGATTACATAATCTGAGAATATTTGAAGAATTCAGATGCAAAAGCCTCTAAATCCATCTGACGTATTTCTTTAAAATTAGCATTTCTTTCAGGCTACTTTGTATAGGTTTTTATGTAAGTACTGGTACTTCTGATTGGGCTGGGGCTGGAATTTAGTGAGTCTAAATTGAAAGATGGAAGTAAAAGTATTTGATGGACGTATACTATGTGTCAGTATCATTATCTAATTTTTTGACCGAGATGGCTTTTAGCTGGTTTTGCATCTGAACTCTTCATTTGTTTTCTGTTTGAATTGGGTCATTTAAAAGCAGACATTTCACTCTCTATAGATATATTTTTCATGTCTGTAAGGCCTATACATGAAGTTTCACGCTCAAGTTCACAGAGACCAAGACGGCAGAAAACGCAATCCTGTTTGGTTTCATTATTTTACAAAAGCGCAACGTTTCGTTGTTATTGTGAGTGCACACAAATATAAACGTAGAGTCTTTACAGATTCAAAAGATGTATTACTTTTTATCTGTATGACCAAAAAGTACGGAACAAGTGGCCACACCGGCACCTCCATCCATCATTCAGCTTTCTCACTCCGGTTAAAATTAGATTGAGCGGTCATGGAAATTTGCTACTACTTGCATATTTAGATGATAAGCCATATTTTATGCTGAGGAATGATAGGTGAATTGGATGTCCTGCCTGATGTACTATATTACAACATAGACCAGCCGTTAACAATCTGTCCATCACTGCCACTTTCTGTTAATTTCATTTTTACTGCGACTAAGCAAACAAAAAATTTTGGTCGACCAAGCCTCTTCTCGTCGACTAACGGTTAGTCAACTAGTAGGGGGCCGCCCTAATAAAAGATGTTTATATTTTCTATCAAGCGTTCAAAATACAGAACTACGACAATGGGTGTACCGTTTCGGACACACGATGTACACGGTAGACCGATCACAACAGACTGATCCATCTGACCAATCAGAGCTAAACAGGCTGACGGAAAGGAGGGGTTTAGAGTGACTGAATCTTTGAACAAATTGTTTTAAATTCACTGAAAAATGATATTTAATGCATATTTTGAGAAAAAGGAAGCATTGTTTGACCTTGCATGCATGTAAACCTATTGTAGGAGTCTCCCAAATCAATATTAGGAACCTTAAAAATGGCATAACAGAAACACTTTAATGGACTATTTTTTTTGTTTGTTTTTTCTCTGTGAAACGTGAAGTACCTAAATGATCATAACAGGTTTATGAATTCGAAATGTAATAAATCTGACACTTAAATAATGTGGGTAACCAGTCGATTACCACAGACTACCACTAGTATAACTAGTTTTCTGAAAATCAGTTTAAATGCGCAAATGATCCATTATCTAATTAAACATAAACTATTTTTCAGACATTTCCAGAACATTGGATAATAATTTTGTTGACATATTTGATTTTGACATTTGTTGACAAAATTCCGATTTCATTTAGTTGATATACTTGTTGACATTTTGGTCAACAAATATGTCAGGCTTTGCCAGTAGTGTTTTGTCTGTATTGTCTCAAAACCACAAGCTTATGTACACCAATAACCATTTAACCCTACAAAAATGTGTTACTCCTTCAGGACAGACAAAAAATGATGTGTAAGACACTAACCACTCTGTAGTTAGTAGAAGATTTGAAGCCATCAATGTTCTGGTTGCTGGACAGGTTGAGGCTGCGCCTCTTGTCTCTGACAGAGCTGCTCTGGTTTCTTCGTATCCTTTCGTTCTGTTCCTCCAAACTCATTTTAGACTTTACCTCTGCGGGGAACACTGCACTCTTTGGCCTTTCCTGGGACACACATCCAACACCATTACATGCTGCATTTATAAAAGATTACCTATAAATGCCACCTAGTCCTAAATCTAAACCCATAATTTAGATCTGTACCTCATTTATGTTGATTAAAACTAATGGAACTGGCTATATTTTATAGTTACTTATATTTCCTCATTAAACGTGAAGCTATTATTGAAAACATAAACAATTTACTAGCACAGATTGAACTTACTCTGGAAATGTGACCGTTGGACACCTTCCCATTTCTCCATTGCACGATATCCAGAATTGTTCTTGTCGTCTGAAGGTGACTTGGTCCTGGGTGGAACAATTCCAACTGCAGGGAAAAAGTCAATTACAAACTGCATTTTTTAGACAGGCGCCAATGGTAGGCAATAAAATCGTGTTGGTTTCTAGTTTTTCTTTTAAATTGAGTTTTTCGGTTGTCTATACTATAACCATAATAGTCCATATAAGATAATTTAAATATAATTCACCGCATAATTAGATTTAATTGCTCAGGAAAGGTCAAGAAAAATTTAAGCCCTTTTTTCATACCTTTATTCTGGTTGGATTCTGTATCAAAGTCGTTGATCTTTTCTCCTTGTGAGTTGTAGTTGTGCTGGAACAGAACATAGCATATGTAAACCCCAGTGAAAATCCTAAAGGAATGTACAGGATTGCTAATAGAATTTCTTTCATAATTGAAACCAGCCATCCTCTCCTGACAGGATAAAAAATAATGTATACTACCAGTTTACTTTTCGAACTGTAAGATTTTTAATTTTTTTTTTGTTTTTTTTTTTGTCTCTTCTGCTCACCAAGCCTGCATTTATTTAATCTGAAGACAGCACAAAAACAGTAAAATATTTGAAATATTTTTACTATTTAAAATAACTGCTTTCTATTTACATATATTTTAAAATGTAATTTATTTCTGTGATCAAAGCTACATTTTCAGCATCATTACTCCAGCATCACATGATTCTTCAGAAATCATTCTAATATGCTGATTTGCTCAAGATTTTTTTTTAATTATCATCAATATTTAAAACAGTATATTTTTTCAGGATTCTTTTATAAATAGAAAGAAAGATTTATCTGAAATTAAAAGCTTTCGTAACATTATACACTATACCATTCAAAAGCTTGGAGTCAGTATAATTTATTATAGAAATCATAGAAACAAATACTTTTATTTAGCAAGGATGTTTTAAATTAATCAAAAGTGATGATAAAGTAAAGAACATTAAGAATTTTACCAAACATTTCTATTTCAGATAAATGCTGTTCTTCTGAACTTTCTATTCATCAAAGAAACAAACAAAAAAAAATTCAACCCAGAAAGTTTTCAACGTAATAATAATAACAAATGTTTTTGAGCAGCAAATAAGAATATTAGAATGATTTCTGAAGGATCATGTGACTGGAGTAATGATGCTAAAAATTCAGCTTTGAAATCTCAGGAATAAATTACATTTTAAAATATATTAAAATAGAAAACAATTCTTTTAAATAGTAAAAATATTTCAAACAAACGCAAGCTTGATGAGCAGAAGAGAAGAAGAAAAAAAAAGAAGAAAAAAACATTAAAAATCTTACTGTTCAAAAACTTTTGCCTAGTAGTGTATATGAATCATATTCAATTCTTAATCTGATTCCATTCTGATTGGTTTCATATTATTATTTATATCTATATTAAAAATGCCTTTAGCAATCCCATACCTACATTTTTCAGCTAGGAAACCTTTTTTCAAACAAATAAAAAATAAATAAACATTTATTATGCTAAGTTTTTCTTAGCATACTGCCAAAAAAAAAAAAAAAAAGCATGGGGCACAGTGAGCGTGATGAATCACAGCCTGTAAATGCATGAGGTTGTTAAGGCAAATATGACTATAACTAAAAGCAATGGATGCATTTTTACACATCACAGCACTGTCACCAGCTTAAATAAATTCAACACTAGCACAGACAAAAGCAAGCACAAATAAAACATGTGCTAAAGACAGAAATGGGGCAACTACACAAGTGTGTATGTGAAGGAACATGTTCTGTCTATCACACACACGGAGGGAAAAATAGGAGCTGTTGGAAGACAAGCTAATCTGATTTATCCATCCAAATATTTGCTATATCTTACAACAGATGTTCTATTGTGATGGCGTTTGGTTTGAGATAAAGTAATATATGGCAAAATTATAAATACGCAAAAGCAAACAGATATGTAAAGTGAAATAGTGAAGCGGAAAGAAAGGGAAGTAATGAAGCTAATAAGTGCGGGTGAAAGGAATTTGTCGACGGACACAGTGGATGTATGATTCCTCGTTCCCGTAGTGCGGCCGCCTCTCTGAGGTACCTTTCTGCTGTGGAAATCTTCGTCATCCTTGTAGCCTTCCTGGTGGATGCCTGAATGGGGGCCCATGCTGCGCAGCCAGGCATTGCTGTCTAAAGGCAGGGGAGGGACGGAGGGGGGAAAGGACTGGGAGGACTCCAGGGGCTGGTAAGATTTAGGAAGTGGAGGTCGCGGAGGGCCAACCTCCTGTGGTATGAAGGCAAGGGAAAAGAAAAAACAGGAAGTTGGGAAGAGAGAGTAAAAGATATGGATAGAATAGAAATTAAGCAGAAGGGAAAGAAAGAGGGGAGAAGAGAAGGGATGGAGAGGCGGAGAGAGAGCTGTGCATCAGGAGCGACTAAGCCAGGTGGAGGGCGGAACAATCATGGGAAGCATATAGGCATGGATCCCTCACCACAACCACTAATAAACACTGACCTGAAAACGACCCACAAATGTAATTTCGATTTTGGCAAATCTCTGCTGGCTAAAAGACTAAAAGGCTTAGGCCATCTGTTTTAACATGGAAAGTCTGAAAATGTGCAGTTCAGTCAGGGGCTGATATTTCTGAATGAACGGCATGTGCTAGAAACCAGAAATGGTTTGGTATAAACACTGGGTATATTTTGGTAGTTTATCACTGTGGGAGTGGGTCACCTACGAAAACTAGCAAACACGCACAACCAAGCGCTTAAGAGTGACTACAACTAAGTAACATCAAAAAACAGAATCATACAGCCAGAAAACGGGTATTAGACACAGAAATAATCTTTGAATCACATTTAAGGTAATTAAACATAATTCCAGTTAGATTTATTTAAATCATTCTGCTTTATCTTATGCTGACAAACTAATAGAGCGCAACAGTGCACATCTACTTTTAATAGTTCATTTTGCCCATAAGGATTTTAAAAAAAGTCTTTATTTAGAAGTTATAAGCCAACAAACCAACCAGCTATGAGGTGAATCTTTGACTTGAAGGAAAAAGTCTGTCTAGTTAACAAGTATAATGAGGGAAAGAACTACAGTCCCATGATGCATTGTGAAGGATATAATCAAATCGAAAATGATTAAAATATATAAAACTACTGATTCAAAGATTCTAATTAGGTATATAGAAACAACTTACTTTACATTTATTGCAAAATATACAAATTATGCATACAAATACACTACTAATCAAAAGTTTTTGAACAGTAAGAGTTATGTTTTTTAAAGAAGTGTCTTCTGCTCACCAAGCCTGCATTTATTTAATCAAAAATACAGCAAAAGCAATAATATAATCTATTATTTATTTAAATAATATTATTTATTTATTATTTATTTAATTTATTTTTTCCTGTGATCAAAGCTTAATTTATAGCATCATTACTCCAGTCTTCAGTGTCACTTGATCCTGCAGAAATCATTCTAATATGCTGATTAGGTGTTCAAGAAACATTTATTATTATTATTATTCAACATTTATCTGAAATAAACTTTTGCAACATTATACACTATTGCAAGCTTGGACTCAGTATATATATTTTTTCTTTGGGAAAGAAATTATAGAAATTAATACTTTTATTTAGCAAGGATGCTTTAAATTGATTAAAAGTGATGATAAAGACATTTATAATACAAAAGATTTCTATTTCAGATAAATGCTGTTCTTCTAAACTTTTTATTAATCAATGAAACCTGAAAAAATATATATTGAGTTGTTATCAACATAATAATATTAAAAAATGTTTTTTGAGCAGCAAATCAGAATATTAGAATGATTTCTGAAGGATCATGTGACTGGAGTAATGATGCTAAAAATTAATCTTTAAAATCACAGGAATAAATTACATTTTAAAATATATTCAAATAGAAAACAGTTATTTTAAATAGAAAAAAAAATTCAAAATTTGACTCTTTTTGCTGTACTTTGGATCAAATTAACACAGGCTTGGTGAGAAAAAGAGACTTCTTTAAAAAAAAAAAATGAAATCTTACTGTTCAAAAACTTTTGACTGGTAGTGTATTTAAACAGTTGGAGATGATAGAGAGACTGATTCCCATTATTATATTATTTCCAGTGATTCATGGGAGTGTGCGGTTGCTTAAGTTTTTCTGCAATTTATTTGTTGTGATTCTCTGATTGGTAACAATTTCTCTGCAGAATAAAGTGAGCATTTCACCAGGAAATCCACTGTTAAACATGATTATTTAAAAAAAAGTTGAATTAATACAGGCTAATGACTTTAAAAAAAATAATGTCAATTAACATGTTTGTAGCTCACAGTAGGCCCTATAGAGAAAATGAACTGGATTTTTACTTTTACTTTTTTAAACAACTTGTTGCACTCTATTATGGCATCTTTCCAAAATAAAAGTCTTTTGAAATTATCACAACTAAAGCAAATAGAATTTATTGTAAATCAGGAACAATTCAGGTTTAAGATAAATGAAAATAGCAAGTCCTATGATCAGACTTGATTTAATTACGAGAAGCAGAAGAATTTGATATTGGGTACTGCAGCATACAGTATATATCACTGTACTGTATTCTGTACACTGTAATGAGTAAGACAGTCTTTTAGTGAAAAATAATGCTTTGAGAAATACCTCTGTGGCCAGCTGTTTAGTGGGAGAGGCCTGAGAGCCAGGGACAGGAGAGAAGGGGCTGAGAGGACTCGTCAGACTCACTGAACTCAAGGGACTTGCAGGACTGTTTGTGCTGAAGGAGCCGGATGCTCCACTAGCTACTGGAGACAGAGACAGATAATAAAGTTAAGGACTTGTGCCACGACGTCAAAAGTAACCTAATATTCTTCTCTGTAATATGCTCTACTTTGCTGCAGTTGTATTCCAATAAATATAATCGAATCATAAAACAAATGACACTGCTCTCCATTTCCCGATTACTAAGCTTCCTTCACATCACATGCACTGCATGAAAGCAATACAGCAGCATAACTGCAAAAGCAGGCACATAATAGTCTGACAGCATTCATGCTACATATAAAAAATGTTTTGTTTGTTTTTCTGTATTGTGATGTACAGCGAATCTGAAGGCAAGTCTTTAAAGGCTAGTTTAGTCAAAAATGAAAATTCTGTCATTAATTACTAGGGTTGGGTATCATTTGAATTTTATCGATTCCGATTCTGCTTATCGATTCCGATTCTTAACGATTTCTAGTTTCAATTCCAATAACATTAAAAAGTTTTTATTCTGTATTTTTACAAAGCTTTCTGTTGCAGCTGAATAACATGAGCAAAAATCAGCAGCCTACAGAACACTTAGGCTTAAGAGGAACTTTTGCCTTTTACTTTCGCTTTCAATTTCGACAAAAAAAATGATGATATACTGGTGTATTTTGTGCATATTGGGCAGTAAATGTGTAAGAGAAGTCAAATCCGGAACGGCCTTTCCTGCAGTGGAAATGCACAGAACGGTTTGAGAACGGACACAGGCCGGGAACCCGCACCGAAGACTGTTGTTTACTGTTCTTGCACTTCAGATGTGTGCGGTGCCCGCAAACAGTGCACAAGTTCTTCCCCTTCCTGCATATAAATCATTTGATTTGAAACTCTAAAATCGCATTAAAATTCGAACGCAGGAATTGTTAAGCGGAACCGAAATGCGTGTCTTATCGAATACCCGGCTCTTGGAAATGTGAAACCGGTTTGCGATACCCAACCCTGTTAATTACTCACCCTCATGTCGTTCCATACTCTTAAGAACTTCTTTTATCTTTCAAACACAAATTAAGATATTTTTCTGACCCTGCATAGACAGCAACACAACTGACACAGTCAAGGCCCAGAAAGGATATTGTTAAAATAGTCCATGTGACATTAGTGGTTCAACCATAATTTTATAAAGCTACGTGGATACTTTTTGTGTGTAAATAACAACTTTATTCAACAATTTCTTCTCTTCCATATGCAGAAAGATCTCAAATTTCATCAAAAATATCTTAATTTGTGTTCCGAAGATGAACAAAAGTCTTACAGGTTTGGAACGACATGAGGGTGAGTAAATGACAGAATTTTGATTTTTAGGAGAACCATCCCTTAAAAAAAAAGCATACGTCATAATAGATTGTTGTTTCATTGGACGATCCAGTCGTGAGATTTTGATAAAAAATTCCGAACTAATTTTACAAATGAAACATGCAATTTTTAATTTCATCTGGGCTATAATAAATAGCCAGAAACTGGTCAGAAACCACCACCACGTTGCGAAGTGCCAAAATAAACCTGATGCCGTGCAATATGGTGATCATCTGACCTCTGTGCTTGGCCGTGTCCGTCCCACGAGATGGGTTGTTTTTGTGCAGCCCCTCCAAAACATCCTGAACCCTCCAGAACTCCTTCTGAATGTGCCTGTGCACCAGCTCACTCTGAGAGGAGAGAAGATTCTGTTAGACAAGCAACTCATTGAGACAGAAAAGACACATGCATTATTGAAGCACTGTCAGAATCATTACAATAATTCATATTCATTCCTATTAATATTTAATGAGAGAATCACATGCCGTTCAATTACTGACTGCATTATTCATTTCCAACCAAAAGACTTTGAGCATTTCTTGCTGCATTAAACAGATAACTGCTATGGATCTTAATTAATGTATCATCAAGGTCACCTTTTTTACCACAATAATGAGCACATATGGTGGATCAATCATGTAAAAATGATCATGACAGTGCTGAATGGAGTGGAGGTCATTCATATAATGCAAACAGATAATAGCATGTGCTCATGAATAAATGATTTGCCTAAATGGAAAGATGGCAGAAGGTTCAAAAGTTCAAGTCTTCCTGGTAACTAATGATGATGATAACAAATGTGGAGTCAGTATTCAACATACCTGCCCTCCAGCATTCAGCTGCTCCCACAGGTCACCATGGATGCTGTTTACTTCATCCTCTAGTGCCTCAAACTCCATACGCGTGGTGGTCAGGGCCTGTGTAGTACAACAGCAACGTTTATTTAATCAACAACCCTAGCTTTGGGACCAGACACATGTGTTTTCATAATAGTGTGAAATTGTCTGGTTTCTTACACTGGAGGCCTGAGAAAGCTCTCCTCTGATGTTGATCAGCTTGTTTTGTAGACTCTCCTTCTTCAGCTGAAGTTTCTCCATGGCCAGCGGCTGGTTCCTGTACAGCTCCATCTCCTGATGTGTGGCCACCAGCACCCCCTCCAGGCTGTCCTGGAAATTGCAGAAGACATCAAGTGAGTAAGGGAAATATTCTTAGGCATAATTAGGTGGTTTAAAATGATTATTTAATATTAAATGTGACCACGGACCACAAAACCAGTCATAAGTACCACAGGCCTATTTGTAGCTAAAGACAACAATACATTGTATGGGTCAAAATGATTGAAAACTAAATTTGCATTGCTAAGTACTTTATTTGGACAACTTTAAAGGTGATTTTCTCAATATTTAGATTTTTTTTGCTCCCTCGGATTCCAGATTTTCAAACTGTTGTAATTTCAAAAAACAGACTCTTATGACTGGTTTTGTGGTACAGGGTCACAAATATTAAATATCTGATGTTGAGCCAGTAAGCATTTTTTGGGAGAACTCCTAAAAGCAACAAATGTACCTTTTCCATTCGCAAACGATGAACTACAGCCTCCTGCTCTTTCACGAGTCGATTCTGCTCACACAAGCGGCCCAGTAGTTTCTATACAGAGACACAATGAAATGTTCATAGCTCTGTTATGTGAATGACAATTTGCATTATAACTCAGACAAAGTGACTTACACTGGTCTCAATCTCATTAAGCTTCAGTGTGGGATGTAGATCACCATACACATCATGGAATGGAGGCACCTATAACCAGAGAGAATAAATAAAATGGAAATACTAGTCAAAATAAGTCTTCTTTTTTTGGCAGTTTGTAAAATAATAATAAAAATAAACAAATAAATAAAATAATGCAACTTAAAAGTTTTAATAATTAAAAAAAAATATAAATATAAATAAATATAAATATAAAATATAAATATTAGCCATTGCAATGTGCTGTTTGCATTATTCAGCAACAAAAACCATCCCAAATGCTGAGTCAATGACAACCTCCACATGTGAAGGCCATACACTGAAAATGGCTTTCTTGCTTGATGAGTAATGAAGAAATGAGACACGTACTGTACACAGAGGACAACAGCAAGACGACACATACACAATGACCACACAATGGAGGATGTGATATCGGGCAAACGAGCACTGGAAATGGCGGGATTCGAATACAAAGTAAAGCAAAAAATCTTTAAACCAACCGAAACTGAAGATCATGGCTATCATAGCTGAACTTAAAAGTTTAGGCTTAAAACTAAACCTAAGTTTACTTAAACCTAAAGCACTATCAAAACATCCAACATGCCACATCGACCAGGAAGCACAGAGAGAGGCAGGCTCCGTCACAACCTCAGAACAGCCTCGTTTAAGCCTAACTTTGCCGGAAAGAGGCCGAACTGAGGTTTAGTAGTGCAGGAATAGCAGGTAGAACAGCAGCCTGCCTCTCCAGAGGAGTCTCGACTCTCTTACTTGTGAGAATAGTTTTGCTCGAGGAGAGGAACGCTCAACCATTCTGGTTACCATGCCGATTAGGCGATCACCATCTGTCATCTAGGGCAGAACAAACCATCATTCACCTGGCTATATGCCTGATCTTGAATATGGCCGACTTTGATGGAACCTAGCTTATACTTGCAACGTCCATAGCTGATAGAGGACATAGGAGAGACCAGGGCAAGTTGTCACACTTTATTTTTCAAATTTATTATTTGTTGTAAGTACTAAGTAACTACTGTTAAAAAGTAAGGGTTTTTAGTGTTTCTGAAAGAACTCACCAAGGCTGCAATTACTTGATGAAAAATACAGTAAAAGCAGTAATATTTTTAAATATTATTACAATTTAAAATTGGTGCTTAATATTTTAACATATTTTTCAGAATTTCTGGACTTTTTGAATTTTTAGCAGCCATTACTCCAGTCTTCAGTCACATGAACCATCAGAAACAATTTATAACAAAACTATCAGATATAATAGTTGTATAATAATAGTTGTGCTGCTTCACATTTTGTGTAAATTTACTTTAGATTTACTTTTTCTCAGATTCTTCGATCTAAAGTAATTTCAAAAGAACAACATTTATTTAAAATATAAAACTTTTGGAATCTGCCATGAAATATCCTATAACAGGCATATGAGAAAAATATAATCTGTAAAAAATATGAAACAATAAACAATTCATAAAACAGCAAAACTAGTAACAGATAAATATCCCATTTTGGCCAACATAAATTGTAATTAAAATATTAATTGAAATTAATTTAGACTGCCGTTCTAAAGTTCGGGATCAGTAAGATTTCTGATGTTTTCTAAATATGTCTCTTATGCTCATCAAGCTGCATTTATTTGGTCAAAAATACAGAAAAAACAGTAATACTGTGAAATATTATTGCAATTTAAAATAATGATATTCTATTTCAATATCCTTTAAAATATAATTTATTCCTGTCATCAAAGCTGAATTTTTATCACTACTCCAATCTTCAGTGTCACATGATCCTTCAGAAATAAGAACAGCAATTATTCAAAACAGAAAATAAGAACAGCAATTATTCAAAACAGAAAAGTTTTGTGACAATATACATGACCATTCAAAAGTTTGAGGTTGGTACATTTTAGAAAAAACCTTATTCAGCAAGGTTGTGTTAAATTGATAAAAAGTGATAGTAAAGACTCAAAAAAACTGTTAGAAAAGACTGCTATTTTGAATAAATGCTGCTGTCCGTTTTAACAATTTATTTATCAAAGAATCCTTAAAAAAAAAAAAAAAAGTATCACAGGTTCCAAAAAAAAAAAAAAAAATTTCTGAAGGACCCTGTGACACTGAAGACTGGTATAATGGCTGATGAAAATTCAGATTTGCATGAAAGGAACAAATTATATTTTAAAGTATATTAAAAACCCTTATTTTTAATTGTTATAGTATTTCAAAATATTACTGTTTTTCAAATTTTTCTCTAATCAAATAAATGCAGTATTGATGAGCATAAGAGACTTCTTGAAAAAAACATCACAAAACTTACAGATCACAAACTTCTGAACAGCAATGTATATTTAAAAAAATATAAAACATGACAATTTGCCTCAACAAATATGTGGGGTAAAACTTATAAGATAAATAATTAAGTATAGTTCAAGTCTATTAACATAGTTATTGACATATTGCTTGAGACTTACTTATATAAGAATTGTAGTTAAACTTTATTTGGAGTACTATTTGTGCACAATGCACATTTCTTATTATTAAGCCTAAAATATGTTTTAATGTCACTATTGTCACTATTCAAGTGTACCTAAAGTATACTTGCAATAGTTCCACTTCAGCACAATCAGATATACTGAAGTATATCTGTAGTTGGACTTCAGCACTACTTCCGCACAAATAAAGTGCTTTTATTTTATAGTAAGTACAAATTAGTTCCAATTTTCAATGTTCCAATTTAGCAGACTTTAAATATACCAAATATATAAAATAGGGTTTTTTAAGACTTTTTTATCAAGGTTTTTCAAAACCAACATAACAAAAACACTGCTAGAGTAAACGCATATTCGTGACTCTGAAACCCTACATTTCCTGAGATATAACCCTCGTGACAACTTCCCCATGTGACAACTACGAAGAAGCCATATATAGCAGCCGCTGCTGTTAACATGCAACTGTTATAAAATTAGAAAACACTTTTAAATTAGTGTGAGAACTGACACAGAGAGGAGAGAGTGGAGAAGACAGTGAAAACAGGAGGTGGTGCTACATTTGTGACATGGTTGTTTATGTCTTGAACTGGGCAACCAAAACAACGGTCAGTCTGTTCTTTATCGTCTCTTTAATGTAAAGCCAACAATAAAAAGCTATGTTTGAACACTTGGTGAGCTACCTCAGACTACTGTCTACATGCAGCTACTTTCTAAAGCAGCATCCTAACTAAAATGGAAATTCATTAAAGGAGACATATCATGAAAATCGGACTTTTTGTCATGTTTATGTGCTATAATTGGGTCCCCGGTGTATCTACCAATCCCAGAATGTGAAAATGTGAAAAAGGACAACCCAGTAACTTCTCTGAAAGCATTTGAAAAAATAAACCACTCAGATTTCGCTCCCCCGTGACGTAGATCTTAATTGTTTTCGCAAGTGACAACAGTGTACCAGTTCTAACACCATGGCAAAAGTTTGAGCAAAGCATGCTAACTGTTCTGTCGTTGGCTGCATAAATGAACACAGAACACTATTTAGAGTCCCATCCTAAGAGAAAACAACATAGAAGTGGATTTACTGATTTATTTACTGTATATTAAGCTGCCGCCACACAGATCTAATAAAAACATGCGATTTCTTTCCCAGCTATTTACCTTAACAGACATAACTGTTTTTGCAACTCCTGTGTTTTTAACATAAACTTGTGTGTATTTGACAATTTAAGCACAATAAGACATGAAAGAGAACTTTAGTACTTTCAATGCCATGTGACTGCCACTTCCTGTGCGCATGCTTCGGATTGTGTGTGCTCAGAAAACTCTATATTCAGAAGTTATATCAATATGGCTTAAAAAAGCATGATTTCAGTGTGATAGACATGATAATCAAAACAAAACAGACGTTTTTAGCAGAGTATCTGAGCTACGAGCTGTAAAAGCACAGGCCTATTCTGGAAAAGGGGGTGGGGAGCAGCAGCTCATTTGCATTTAAAGAGATATATATACGAAAACAGTGTTCCTGCTTCCACTCAAAATAGGCATTTACAAAATGATATAATCAATCTGTGGCGTATTTTGTGCTGAAACTTCACAGAAACATTCTGGGGACACCTGAGACCAGGGCCTAAAATTAACACTCACCAAGCGCCAAATGCGAGTAAAAATCGGCACTGGCGAGTATATGTAACAGCGTCAGTCGCCAGTTGGCAAGTAAAACTTTTACAAAACATAACAATGCAATGTAGTGATAACAACAGCCAGTTTTTAAAGAGAATCACTGTTTCTGATGTAAGTGAATAAAACGATCTTTTCCAAAGACAAGATTATCATGATTAGCTGTTCTGTCATTAGGGAAAACACTGAATCAAATAATAATAGTATACAAACCGGCTGATAAGCAGTGTGATGGCCAGCTTGTCTCTAGACACGGTTCTAATAACTTTTACCTTAGAAGATATTGCTGCTTCATTTCAGAAGATTATCTTTTCCCTTTTTTATTTTTCATAACCCTAGAATGTGGCGACACATACCTGGGGTTACGCTGCCTAAACGGTGCAGTGAAGTATTGTTTGAAAGGTTGCGTGTTTGGCTGTACGCATATACTGAGCCACTTCAGACAGCGCACCAGTAGCGTTTCAACCAACGAAAACACACACAATTATATCAAAATGCAGTTTTGGCAAGTTACCTTGTAAACATAGTCTTAAATTAATTATAAATTCTTAAATGACCGTAAAGAGTTGGGAGAATATCAGATATGTGTCAGATCCGCGCTACATGCGTCAGGTTTTAAAGAGACAGCACTGACTTTAAAGTGAAGCCTGCTGAAGTCTGTCATTGATGTAAATCAAAGAACAAAAGAAACAGAGAAATCATCTCGACTGCTATAGTCACTGATTAACTTTTGTAGCTTGAATAAAGATTAAGCCGCAGAGTTTATGCATATACAATTTATAGTTTATGTGAAGATTGTTTTAAAATCACTTGAATTAAAAGTTGTTATATATTTCAGAGCCCATTAAATGTTAAAAATAATGGCTTTTAATTATACTGTAATGTTGAATTGATGAAAAATGCATTTAATAGAGACAAAAACAGTGTAAATATGCAAAAGGAGTTTTTCATGGCTGGTAAAAAAATTTTTGGCCGGGACATTTTATGATGTCACCAGCCATTGGCAGGTGTGGCAGGCCCTGCCTGAGACTTGTAAAAAGATGCATAATAGGTCTCCTTTAATAGTCTAAAATGTTTTACACTTTCAAGTTTTTATTTATTTCATACTTGAAATGTTACGTAGTTGGTAGCTTACAAGGTTTCAAAACAGAGCTAACATGTGCTGTCTGCACTGAATCTCAGTTGTGCTTATTGGACCGAGGCTCCTACCTGCTGATCTAGGTACTCCAGGTTCCTCTGAAGCTGCACGTCTAAAATGTCCTCCTGATGTGTGCAGTGAGGCAGCAGCAAAGCCCAGTGTGTCAAACCCAGCAGCAGCGTACAGCACGCAAAAGCATCGGATGGAGAGACGGAGACCGAGACACAGGTGAAGACAGATACATGCTGATCACAGCATTGCTAATCACAGCAAAGCGTAGTGCATCAAGTTCATACTTATAAGAACAGACAATTAGTCTCAAACATTCAATAGCCAAGCTAGTGCACTTAATCTGTTGCACATACAAATTATCATTCACATGATCACATGAATTGCTGGTTCTCAACTGACAAGGCTGTAAATGGTGTGTATCATGCTAAACACATTCACTGATGTTTAAAAGTGCTGACTTACCATTTTACTATGGAGCGAAGGGGATGCTGGGTAGTTGTAGTGGTACATTCCTTGACTGTAGGAGCGTCGATCTCCAGGGAAATCATACTAAAACATGAATAATTATGGTAAGTTAGGCTACATCTACATTAATACAGATACATTTGAAAACGTTTTAAAACGCTCTCCGTCCACATTAGCCTTTTCAAGCTTTTTTCAAAAGTTTTTCAACCACACTGAAACGTCGGAAAACATTCAATTCGCTTTACTGTGCATGTGTAAAACCTCATAAAAGCTCACTGAGATGATACAGACACAACAGACAATAAGTTTTAGAGACAAAAATTCTTCTGGAAGGATCATTTTATTTACGTAAATATCTCATCATTCACTGACGTGTCCATGTCATGCTCACTCATGTTTGATCTAAAAAGTAGCTGCCCTCATGTTTTGCCGTAGGACAGCAATGTGAGTAAATTTTGTGTCATCTTTTTAGGATTGTAATATGAAGAGTGTGCAAAGTAAATATCTTTAGCAACAGTGTGAAAGTGAATAGCACATTGTCAGTGCATTTACCGGTATAAACATTGGTCTATTGGTAATTAACGAGTCACATGACTAAACATGTGTCATTGTTTTCAAAAGCCTCTGTTTTCACAGTCCACATTACAACGTGAAAACGGAGGCTTTTGAAAACAATGACGCATGTTTAGTCATGTGACTCATTATTTACCAACAGATATATATGTTTATACCGATAACTGCGCTTGATATGTACTATTTACATGTGGGCATTTTCAAATTTATCCACTTTGGAGAGACACAAAAAGCAAGCCTTTCCATAATATCTATTTTTGTCTATATTATATCTATAGTATAATATAATATAATATAATATAATATAATATAATATAATATAATATAATATAATATAATACATTTCTTAATAATAAATGGTAGTATAAGACACAAAAAGGCCAGTCTTTCCGTAATATCTATTTTTGTTATTGTGGTAATAAAATATAATATAATATACATTTTTAAATAATAAATGGTACTGTTAGACACGAAAAAGTAAGTCTTTTTGTAATATCTATTTTTCCTGTTGTGTAATATAATACAATATAATATAATATACTTTTTTTTAATAAATGCTAGTGTTAGACATGAAAATGTCAGTCAAGTCTTTTCATAATATCTATATTTTGTTGTTGGATAATATAATGTAATCTAATCTAATCTAATCTAATCTAATATAATCTAATATAATAAAATAAATATAACATAATATAATATTAGGGCTGTCAAATGATTAATCGCGATTAACTGCATACAAAATTAAAGTTGGAGTTTGCCTAATATATGTGTGTGTACTGTGTGTAATTATTATTATGTATATATAAATACACACAAATTAATGTATATATATATATATAGACCATTCTTTCTGTAATATCTATTTTTGTTATTATGGTAATATAATATAATATAATATAATTTTTTTAAATAATAAAGGGTACTGTTAGACTTGAAAAAGTAAGTCTTTTGTAGTATCTATTTTTCCTGTTGTATAATAAAATAAAATATACTATAATATAATATACTACAATATACTATACTATACCATAATATAATGTAATATAATATAATACAATATAATATAATATACAATTTTTTAATAATAAATGGTAGTGTTAGACACAAAAAGGCAAGTGTTTGGGTAATATAATATAATCTAATATAATACTCTTACATCAATCATCAAATATTATATTTTCTTTATAAAACCATACAGGACTGGTGCTCTTCAGGGAAATCATATTAAAACAAGAATTAATTATGGTAATTTATTATTAGTATGTAAAGTATATAATATATTTTGCAGTGCAGTTTGCAGTTCTTATCCAGAATAATTTGTAAATGACACAAATAATTTAACGGCAATTAAAATAAATAAATAAATAAAATTAAAAATTAAAAAAATAATTCAAATGAGATGCTCTGGTTATGGATATTTAGTGGCTTACCTTAGGTGAGCTCAGTGACCTGCGCAGCCCGTAGACAGAGGGGTCAGCATATATTCCCTCCTCTCTGAGGCGGGGAGGTCCCCGATCAAACCTGGCGCTGGGGGATCTGGCAGGTGAGGCAAAGCTGTGCGGAGAGTAGGGTCCTCCCGATGAAGAGGAAGGCGAACGCGGGACCGACCGTGAGCGTGGCTGTATGGAAAGCCGTCTCATAGAGTTCTGTGCTGAGTCCAACTGGGGGTAATAGGCAGGACCCTGGGGTCCCATCATCCACTGAGGGTCTCGAGGTTGACCATATAAGGGTCCATCCCGCAATGACCGCCTTCTCTCTTCCACGGTCCAGCGAGGAGCCGGTCGGTTGTACGCAGCCGACATGGAGCAGATACTCTCAGGTCGTACACCAGGTGGATAGAGGGGATAGTCATCCACATATGGAGGGCCACCATACACACCATAATAGTCTGCTGACGTACCGCGGTTTACTGTGTAGTACCTAGATGGACTAAGAAGCAGTATAATTATCATTAAAAATTTAATTGAATGAAAATTTAAATAAAAATATGCTACAAGGGTCAGTAAAAATTTTTTAATGATTTTGAAAGAAGTCTCTTATATGGAAGCCCATTTCCGCCACTGAATAAAAAATAAAAATAAGGTAATTGCAAATTTTTATCTTGCAATTGTGACTTCTCAGAATTGCAAGTTTATATCTAGCAATTCTGACTTTATAACACAATTGCTAATTATTAAGTCAGAGTTGTGAGATATAAACTCAATTCTGAGAACATATCAGTCTTTTTTTCCCCCTCAAAATTAGGACTTTGTAACTCACAACTGTAAGTTTATATCTCACAATGATTAAAAAAAAAAATCTGAATTGCAAGGATAAAAGTCGGCTTTATTTCTTACAGTTGTAAATTTATATCACACAAATCTGAGAAAAAAAAAATCTGAATTATGACTTTACACCTCTCAATTCTGACTTTAACTCGCAATTGCAAGTTTAATACGTTAAAATAAAAATTTGCAATAAGCTTTTTTTTTTCTTATTAACTTTTTAGGCTTCCACACTCTTACGCTCACCAAGGCTGCATTTTTTTTTATTATAAATATAACAAAAACAATAATATTGTAAAATATTATTACAGTTTAAAATAACTATTTTCTATTTGAATATATTTTAAAATAGAATTTATTTTCAGCAGCCATTACAGCCACATAATGCATCAGAAACCACTCTAATATAGAAAATATTAAAAATTATCATTAAAATTATTATATTATATAAAATTATTATTAGAAAATTATCTTCTTATCACTTCTAAAAAATGTTGTGCTGCTTAATATTTTTGTGAAAACCATGCTAAATATATCTTAGGATTCTTTCATGAACAGAACGTTCAAAAGAACAGCATTTATTTGAAAGAGAAATTAGTAAATTTCTTTATTATTTGCTTTTTATTATTATTTTATTATTATTTTTTCATTATTAATCAATATAGAGTGCATTACAAAACTCTTCACTGACACTTCAATTTCAGTTTGTTCAATTTAATGCATCTTTGTTGAATAAAAGCATTATTTATTAGCATTGACCTTCACATTACTGGAAAACTACCTTGCATTATATATATATATATATATATATATTACATAACAGCTAAACTGTAATATCCTTGCTGAGAAAAAAAAGTACGAGGTTATGAATGCACTCTAGACCTCACCTGCGGCCATCATCTTGAGGCACCATGGCCCGCCGCTGGTTGACCCACTGCTGCAGCTGTGTCATGGAGCTCTTCCTCTGTGCGAGTCTTTCCGGTGCCGTCCTTGGCACAAAGCCCCTCCGCATCACAACATTCTCCTCATGCGGATCCCGCATGTCCCTCACGTTCTCTTGGGACTGGTATCTTGAACCGTTGGGAGGACCGTAGTGACCCCAGCCATTGGGGTGATGGGGTACCAGTCCTCCTTTCTCCCCCATCCTGCCCTCTATATTAGGGGTAACTGGGGTCACTGGGGTGCTGGGCGTGGTGTCTCTGCTTTCTATGCCATTAAGCTCATGTTTGACAGACCCGTGGACATCTGGCCTCTGGCCGTTCTCTGCATGAGAGTTGGGCTCGAGTCGTTTGGCTACCATGTCGTTTTCGTCTGCTGCAGGGATGGGCTCAGATTTATTTCTGCAGAACAGCAGGAAAGAGAAAGACAAAACATCTGTAAAACACTGTCATGAACAGAGTGATGCCTTTGATCTGCTTGATATTATTAGGGTAGCAACATTAATGGCATGCTCTTGTGCTCCATCTGTGCTGTTTTAGCTGTTTTTAGTTGTTGTTCTGCATACATTTTCATTAGATCTGTGTCTTTGGCTGTTTGCAATATGCTGCTTTCATTTCACAAGAAGTCATTGTTTTTATGGGTGGCCACAGATCAGAGGTTGGTCTGGTTAGTACTGGTGTCCACCAGGGCTCAAGAAGTTTTCTTCTACTTATCAATGTTAAAAACATTGAAACAAGTTGTGCTGCTTTATATTTCTGTGAAAACCATTAAACATTTTTCTTTTTTGAACAGAAAGTTCAAAAGAACAACATTAGTTTGAAAGAGAATATTTTTGGTGTCCCCCAGGGCTCAATTCTTGGTTCTTTTGCTTTTTAGCATTTATATTTTTCCACTCTGTCAACTATTAAAATCTTTTGACCTCAACAACCATATTTATGCTGATGACACCCAGATTTATATCCGTTCAAAACTAGGTCAAGATGTGAACTTCTCCCATCTTTCAGATTGTATTTCGTCTGGCTCCTCAGTACTTGGCAGAGCTTTTAACGCCTTATTTACCAAGTCACAATTTGCGCTCTTTTCAGAATCCTAAAACACGGCTTCATTCTAGGGGTTACAGGGCTTTCTCATCTTATGTCCCCAAATTATGGATTTCTTTCTTAGTTCTTAATGTGATTTTTAGTTTCTTGTTTATTTGTTTAATGTTATTCCAGGTTTCTTTTCTGTGTGTTGCTCTGTATTCTGTGTTTTTTCATTTTTGTGCTTGCTTGTGTTGTAAGTGAAAGTAAATGTATTATTATTACCAGTGTTGGGCACGTTACTTTAAAAAAGTACTTCGTTATAGTTACTAGTTACTTCTCACAAATAATAACTGACATAGTAACTAAGTTATATCATTATAAAAGTAACTAATTACCTTGGAAAGTAACTCTTGTGTTACTTTAAAAAAAATATGTCAGATAACTTGGATGCCCCCAATGTTAAATATGGTAAATGAATAAAACATTGTACACAAATATACACTATTTTAATGTTGCTGCGGGACAATTTGAGAGACACCTTCCAGGGGTTAAATATCACGTTATTGGGGTCGCTTCAACCAGTGGACATGAAAAACATCATAATAACAAGAAAACAATGTGCTTTTGTAAAATAAACCGGATGTATAGAAAGCTTGTATACAATATATGTATAGAAATGTCTACTTTTAAATGAAGTAAGTCATCGAAAACAGAGGAATAAGCCAGAATTTATTTCAGAAGAAGAACGCAATGCAAAACTCAGGGTAATGCTGTTTATTGTCAGTAATGGTGTTGTAACGGGGAAACATTAATTCGTTTGATTACTTGTTACTGAAAAAAGTAATGCCGTTTAGTTATAACGCCGTTATTCCCATCACTGATTAGTACTATATTTGGTCACTCCACTGTAGTTCTCATATATCCTTGGCACTTTTTGCATATTCAAACTTGCTGCATTAAGATTGGTTATGTGACATGCTATCATCAGTGATGATTTGTGTAGCTAAAGGTTTTATGAATTTAATTTGTGAATTAAAGTTTTTCACTCTGTCATGCAGGTTTTGAATGCAAGAGCAGATTGTGTGTGAATTAGTGTGCATTACACATGTGTGTGTGTACCTGGATGTGGTTTGGATGTGGACCCTGGCAGCCTCACTCATGGCTTGGACCCACTCCTCCTGCTCCTTCTGGCTGTCTGCACTGAAGTAGTATGTACGAGTTCCTGTGTGCTCAACCTGCAAACAGAACGCAATACTGCCCTTTAAATCCTCACTTTCCTCTTCCTCCTGCTCTTCCTCTTCACTGGTTTCGCACCACACCTGCAAAAGAAAAAGAGAGAATAAGAGAATATTATTGTAGTGTCATATAGCCACTCCCATTGCGCAGGAACATAACTGTAAACCTGATACCACAAAGACAACAGAGCATGCAAAATAGATCCAGCAGAACTCATGCAAAATAGTTCATGCAATTGTTCATATGACAAAGTAAATACAGCACTGCAAATGAAAGACTTGCTTAAAGACATAAGCATAAATACAGAATTATTATTTGGGGTAACATTTGGTTTAAAAGTTTCAATAGTTCACCCCTCAGGCCATCCAAAATGTAGATGAGTTTGTTTTTTCATCAGAGCCGATTTAGGGAATTTGTTCAGACTGGGAAAGAAACTAGTTACATCTTGGATGGCTTGAGCTTGAGTAATTTTTATTATTATTATTTTTTTAATTTTTGGATGAACTATGTATTCTTTTAAGGCCTTACAGAGAGCTGGAGAGACGTTGGTAGGTGAAGCTGCAGTGCATGCAAACACTGTCATGCAATGACTTAATTTTTATTTTCAACATCATGAATCAAATATGGCCAAATTTGTTGAGATTTAATATGCAGAACAACACAGGAGAAAAAATGTGGCTTGCACAGGCAGATCAGACTCACAAACATAGTAATTAAACACTGAGCATTAGCTGACAGGTGACAGGACTGTCAAAAAGTAATTTAGTCCAGTTTAATCATTCTATATATTATAAAGGAGTTTGAAGATTCTCATTTACTTTTGTCACCATAATCATTCCTGTCAGCTCATGTTGGGAACTTCAGCAGGTGAGTCTGATCTTGTCACTTGTCATTTGCCATGCAGTTACAGGAGCAAAAAGTGGTGCTCTGAAATACCTACTACATGTGGCTCATCGACACATTGGAGAAAACTCACTCAAGGATCCTCAGAGATGGGGGGTATTGGGAACAGAGGAGAAAAGACTACATAAGGATGACTAGATCAAATCTAAAAGTCAACTTAAGAAGCAGATTAGATGTGGGTGAGATGAGGTCAAGTTTATTATCATAATGTGCATTAATATCCTGAAGGAAATGGTAGTTATGGTAGAAATGTGGCTTTGTTGTGTTATTACAAACATAAAATAACAGCTGTATGAAGCACAGACACCTGACAATGTAAAACCTTTGTGTTAATGTGCTACAGTATGTTAAATAAGTAACACAATAGTTTACACACGCACACTTGTCCAAAACACTGTAGTACAGAAGTTTACCACATGAGGGCAATACAGACTAATTTAGAGTTAACTGTGGCCAATATATTCTGTAGTCTGCAAATAACACACAGCAAAAAATATAGCAAAAATATAACTGAATACATTATTTTGATTCAAAATGTCCATAGTAAACAACTACACAACTAAAAAACTGTCAGAGCATAGAAAATATTATTTCTATACTATCTCAAAAGAACTCAACAGACCTTCGAATCGACAAGCTAATTTTTCTTGTTTTTGACTTGCAGTGCCATGTGAAAATTTGGGAACCCTTGCAGAATCTGTGAACATGTGAATAATTTTAACAAAATAAGAGAGATCATACAAATTCATGTTATTTTTTATTTAGTACTGTCCTGAGTAAGACATTTTACATAAAATATGTTTACATATTGTCCACAACATTAAAAAAATAGCTGAAATTATTAAAATAATCCCTTTCAAAAGTTTGGGAACCCTTGGTTCTTAATACTGTGTGTGGTTACCTTTTTTTTGTTTGTTTGTTTGTTTGTTTATTTGTTTTGTTTTGTTGTTGTTGCTGTTTTTGTTTTGTTTTGTGATGGTTGTTCATGAGTCCCTTGTTTGTTCTGAACAGTTAAACTGAGCACTGTTCCTGACAGATTCTTCAGTTTTCCAGCATCTTTTGCATACAGTATTTGAACCCTGTATGATATTGAGATCCATATTTTAACACTCAAGACAACTGAAGGACTCAAACACAACTATTAAAAAAGGTTCAAACATTCACTGATGCTCTAGAAGGAAACACGATGCATTAAAAGCTGAGGGTGAAAACTTGTGAAAAGGATGAAGATATCCAATTTTTTCTTATTTTGTGGAAATATATATATTTTTTCCATTTAGTACTGCCCTTCGGAAGCAACAGAAGATACTTGTATGTTTCCCGGAAGACAAATTCAGAACAATTTACCTTGATCTTCAAATTCAAAACGTTTCATGCATCGTGTGTCCTTCCGCAGCATCAGTGAATGTTTGAACCTTTTTTAATAGTTGTGTTCAAGTCCCTTAGTTGTCCTCAGTGCGAAAAGATGGATTTCAAAATCATACAGTCACTGCTGGAAAGGGTTCAAATATGCAAAAGATGCTAGAAAACTGAAGAATCTGCAGCACCTGGAGGATTTTAACTGTTTAAAACAAACAGGGGACTCACGAACAACCATTAAAAAAAAAAACTAAAAAAACAGTTGGAGATCATCCAGGTAACCACACACAGTAAGAACCAAGGGTTTGTGAAGGGGGTTATTTTAATAATTTCAGCCATTTGTTTTGTCTTGTGGACTATATGTAAAAATCTTTTATGTAAAATATCTTACTCAGGACAATACTAAATAAAAAAGTAACATGTATTTTGTATTATCTCTCTTATTTTGTATTGATTCTGCAAGTGGTTCATTTATGTCATTTATGGGACATTGTTGTTCAATTTAATACAATTTAATATACAATTTAAATAACTGGGGCCTTTTTGTTACTTTCAGGTGGCATCTTTTGACAGTTTAACAGCAGGTTCTGAATGAAGAGGGTGTGTGACCACTGATGAAACCTGACAGTCACTGGAAGCTACAATAATCTTACCATAAAATGTTGTTATTAAGCATCTCAACTATTGCCAGTATTTCCAATTAGTCTTGCATAAAACAACAACCTGCATTTAGTCATCTGAGGGTGTGCCAAAATCAGTTTCATACAATCTAATTTAACTGCTCCACAGGACAGTCAGCTAACTGACACTACAGACCATTAAAGAACAAACTCTGTTTTTGAATAGACAAAACCTGATGTACAGGATTTGTTTTAAATACAGTTATAGTCATACTGTACAGATAAAAAATGTTTGTATGACTAATAAGGAGGAAAATACCAGATATGACAACTCTCTCTCTCTCTCTCTCTCTCTCTCTCTCTCTCTCTCGGAGTGACCAGAATGACAACTAAACAATTTCCTCAACAGGCTGCATGTTGTTTGCATGCTTAAGATTTGTTTCAAACTGACAGCCATTTGTGTCGCAGGAAGTAGAGTGTCAAAACAAAAGTTTGCAGTGGTTGCACAACTTAACGGAGATCTGTCACAAAAAACTAGCCATGCTGTTGCAAGACCTTCAGTTACCTTTATACCTGCCTAAAGAATGCCTTTTTTCCTTTGATTGAACCTCTCCCTGAGGAAACCGTCAAACACTCCCGCACTATTGATTCATTGCAGGGCTTGGCGATTTCTGTGCTTACTGTTTGCATTTGATTTTACAGAGAAGCCACTGTTCTTGTCTAGATTATAAAATGACTTGGAGGTGTCACTTTTAAATGTTTGTTCAACTTTAATATAACTGCTCTCCATTTAAATCTTCTTAACAGTGTGTCCAACCTTCTAGCACATCTTTATTTAAGAAGATAAAGTGTAGGAGGAAGAGATGTTTGGCAATTTGTAAGTATGCAAAAGGAATTTTACACTGCTTTGTGAAGATGCATGACGAATGAACCATGTTAAGCTGAAGTGGCATGATTTATCTGTTACTAATTTGTCAAGTTGTCACTAATATGATGATTCAAAGTGTAATGTTATAATGTGACGAGGTCAGTTGAAGTTCATGGTGTTATTTGACTGCCAAACCTCAACATTGTCCAATTAAAAAACAAGTATTTGGGACAAAAGTATTATAAAACAGAAACTTTGACTACACCCAAAAGAACTACCTTAAAATGACAGCTCACTAAAAAATGAAAACTTAGTCATCATTTACTCACTACATGCCATTCTGTATGACATTTACTTCTATTGTGCTTACAACCTTGTGACTTCTATTGTAAATACAACACATACAAAAAGTTCAAAAATAAATAAAAGTAAAATAGGAATGACAATAGAGATAATTTTCTAATGCTTTAAATAAACCTTAAATTTAAGCAACATAAACAGTGACATTTTAGTGATGCTTCAGTGCTTGTAAATCACTTCCTCAAAAGTCCCAGTGCATCCTGGAGACCTGGCCTATATGGGGGACATTTACGTTTACAGTGGCGTCACTTGTCAGACTGATCTATCTTTACAGACCTCCTCTTAACTACCAGGTACTCTTCTGTGCAAACAAGCACAGACGCCTCTTGGTCTTCTTTACAAATCAGACAGAACTGACTTCCTGTCACATAGTATGTCAGTGCAGTACTATATTTAGTTAAACCTTAATTATGACCTAATTGAAAATGTCCGTCATCACTGGTGTGTGAAGAGAAATAACGTGCATAGTTCTCTCAGGTACGTGAGAGTTCAATATCATGCTCAGGAATACCACAGACTCGGTCTGACCGTAGACAAGAACAAACACAAGATCACTGTAACTAGCCTGCGGATATAAGCCTACGCATGTGAAAACCGGAAAGCAAGTATTAGACTCTTGCTCTGCGTAGGATCTCATATTATTATGACGCCTATTTTTTGCTGATGCAAGTGATGGTAATACACCAGACTAGCAGATGATCTGATAAGACTGACATTCATTTAACCCTTTTATTGCACATAAATGAAGGTCAAGCTACATAGAGTAGTCTTGTTGTAATCGGAGTGTGTTTTGTTGTCTCTCTCTGTGCCAAGAGCTCTCTGTCTCCTATGGCACTGGCACAGAGGTGCGGCCCAGGACACATTAGCTACAAAGATCTATTACATAGTGGTGGAAAAGAACCGTGTTTACACTGTAGACTTAATCGAATGTCCGAGAGGGCCAATTTATTGTTAATGTTGGATCATTTATTTCAACAGGCCACAATGAAAGCCACTGTAGGTTATTTTCTTTGAATATAATATACACTGACATACTTTCCCATCTTGGCTTGGCTGAGCAAATCCAACTTGGCTATTCACACCACAATACAATATGCTGCTACATTTTAGATGGGATTTCTGATAGGATTTCAATTTTCAATTTTCAATTTCTCTTAATGGCCTTAGACATCTTCTCATCTCAAAACAAAACAAAAAACAAAACAAAATTCCAAAACCAAATTAAACCCATACAAAAAAACCCCAAACAAACAAAAAAACATAAAACAAAACTACAAAAAAATAAATAAAATAAACCTATATAAAATAAAACAAACAAACAAAAAAACACAACAAAACTACAAAAAAATTTAACTCATACAAAACAAAGCAAAACAAAAAACAAAAACAACAACACAAAACAAATTAAACAAAGTAAAGCCAAACGAAAACAAAAAAAGAGGTCTGAGCGCATCACAAATCTTTTGATTCAGATTGGAATTTAGAATGCGTATCATGAATCATTTGATTCAGATCAGAACTGCGAAGCATGTATCATGAATCATTCATTTAGACTGGGACTTCGGAACATGTATTGTAAATCATTTGATTCAAAATGGAATTCAGAGCGCGTATTGTGAATCATCTGATTCACATCAGAACCTCAAAGCACGTGACGTGAAACGTTTGATTCAGATCAGAACTTCAAAGCACATATCGCAAATCATTTGAATGAGATTGGGACTTTGGAGCAGGTTCGCTAATCATTTGATTCAGATCAGAACTTCAAAGCACGTATCGTGAGTATTTTGATTCAGATTGGAACTCTGGAGCGGATTCAAATCATTTGGTTTAGATCAGAACTTCAAAGCGCATATCTCCAATCATTTGATTCAGATTGGGACTTTGGAGCACGTTCGCAATACATTTGATTTAGAATGGGACTTTGAAGAGGGTTCGCCAGTCATTTGATTCAGAACGGGACTTCGGAGTGTGTTTGTGAATGATTTGATTCAGATTGGAATTCAAAAAATGTATAGTGAATCATTCAGTTCAGATCAGAATTCGGAACATGTATCGCCAATCATTTGATTCAGATCGGGACTGGAGTGAGTTCATAAATCTGTTGATTCAGATTGGAATTTGGAGCACATATCATCAGTCATTTGATTCACATCTCGATTTCAGATCGTGTATCATGAATCATTTGATTCAGAATGGAACTCGGAGCGCATATCACCATATCAATTATTTGATTCAGATTGGAACTTCAAAGATTCAGAATGAGACTTCGAAACATATTGTGAATCATTTGATTCAGATCAGAATTTGTAATGTGTAGTGTGAATCATTTGATCCAGATCAGAATTCGGAGCACGTATAGTGTATCACGAATAATTTGATTCACATTGGGACTTCGGAGCAACTTTGCGAATCATTTGATTCAGATCAGGACTTCAGAGTGGGTTCATGAATCATTTGATTCAGATCAGGACTTCAGAGTGGGTTCATGAATCATTTGATTCAGATCAGAACTTCAAACGTGTACTGTGAATCAAAAATCAATTCTAGTGAGAACACAAGGGTTTTTTTTTTTTTCTTTTTAAAGAAAAACCAGTTGTGGTCCCTTTTAACTAAAGGGCAAAGTTCAGGTTTTTTATTGCAAAACCCAATGCAAACTCATTGGAAAACTTGTCACTTAATGTACTGAAACTGTTGTTTTTATAATCATAAATAGTTTGTACTATGAATAGCACAGTTCATTATTAGTGAATCCCCCTTGTATTCCTTCTAATATAATCCTCAATTTCAAACAAATCTGTCACAACTTGAAAACCATCTGGGAAGAAAAGCTCAGAGAGTGAGCAGTTAACCTGTCAACGCCTATTACATCAGATAGCAGTCGATCTGAGTGGGAGACATGGTGTGGGACATGTTACGCTGGACAGCAGGTACCAATGCCCAGAGCAGCTCAGTGTTAAAAAAGGAAGGAACAGGGCAAATCCCTGCCTTGCTTTTTGCAATGCCAGATGGCGGAAGCAGTCAAGCTTCAGCAGCTATGGAAATGACAGACCTGTGTCCCTGCCTCTGTCATTCTGTTGGACTCTCTTTACTTCCGAGCCTCTCACAGCTAGTTGTATTCTTTCAGTCATGCAAAGCTAGTAAACTGAACTCTCTTGGTTTTTGATCCATATGTTTTTTGATCCTGGAGTCCAGGGGACAGAGATGTGAGACATGCTTTTGGAAGCTTTTGGAAAAGCATGATGCCAAATGGGGTTATCAAAATACCAAAAATGTATCAAAAAATATAATTACACTTTAAATGTATTCCTATCCCAGCTGACCGACCTGCAACACAGCTGTTCAAAGGCAAACAGCTGGAAAAATGCACATGCAACCTAGCAGGAAGGTTACAGCCACAGCTGAGTCTGATGCTCTCCAACATGTTGACAAAGCAGTTAACAGCACGAGCTCAAACAACAGCAAAAATATGGGGGAGAGCTGCAAAATGAATGATTACAGCAACCTTTAATGACTAGGCGTCATACAGGGCTGGACGGCTCCTTGTGTGTGTGTTCTGTCTCCCACCGTACTTCACAAACACAAACACATACACTCTCTGGACGGTGTCTGTCTGTTCTGAACGCTCTGATGTGTACTTCATACACGGCAAACAGACAGAGTCCACATGTCTGATAAGAGAGACCTCAGCCACGCTCACTAGGACAAGGTAACCAGCCTAGGGCTGCTGGGAAGAACAAAGTGAAGTCGGGACAGACAACAGCGACTGCAGAGAAAGGTGAGAACGAAAGGTTTGATCCAAACTGTCATCAACAGCTCCTCCAGATTGGCTGCAAAACCACGTTTTAATGGTCCGCCCTACCACAGGGAAATATATCTATCATGAATCCATTACAAACTATATAAAAGCTGTCTGGCCGTATCTCTGCATCCCACATGCAGGTTCTGCCCGTGGTTTGGCTGCTGAGGACTTTTCCCTCTGGAAAGGCTTTCTCAGCTCCAAGTCTGATGGCGCAGACTCACCTCCTGATCTTTCATGTTTTCTGCCGTTCATTCCTTCGAGAAAAGACGAATCTTTAGCTGAAAGTGTTCCAACCGCACAGCAGTTACACAACCAGCATTCATTAATAATGCAGCAGCTCTATACTGGGACATAGGAACAAGAGACAGGGAGTAAAAGAAAAATAACCAAAGAGAACACACACATATACAGTTTTATGCGAAAGGTTGGGAACCCCTTGCAGAATTTTTTAAAATGTGAATCATTTTAACAAAATAAGAGAAATCATACAAAATGCATTTTAATTTTTATTTAGTACTGTCCTGAGAAAGGAATTTTACATAAATAGATGTTTACATATATTTACATATGCAAAAGTTTGGGAACCCTTGGTTCTTAATACTGTGTGGTTACCTGGATGATCTACGATTGTTTTTTTTTGTTTGTTTTGTTTTGTTTTGTGATGGTTGTTCATGTGTCACTTGTTTGTTCTGAACAGTTAAACTGAGCACTGTTCTTTAGAAAAATCCCCTAGGTCCTGCAGATTCTTTAGTTTTCCAGCATCTTTTACACATTTTAACCCTTTTCCAGCAGTGACTATATGATTTTGAAATCTATCTTTTCACACTGAGGACAACTGAGGGACTCAAACACAACTATTAAAGGTTCAAACATTCACTGATGCTCCAGAAGGAAACAATGCATTAAGGGGGTGAAAACTTTTGGAATTTGGAGATTAAGGTAAGTTGTACTTAATTTGTCTTCCAGGAAACATGCAAGTATCTTCTGTTGCTTCCCCAAGGGCACTACTAAATGGAAAAAAAATTATATTTCAACAAGGTAAAGAAAATTTGGACATCCTGGCTCTTAATGCATTGTTAAAGCATTGTTTCTTCTTCGGGAGCTTCAGTGAATATTTGAACATTTTTTAATGTGTTTTAATTGTCTTCAGTGTAAAAAGATGGATCTCAAAAATCTCAGTCACTGCTGGAAAGCTTTCAAATATGCAAAAGATGCTGGAAAATCATAGAATCTGCAGGATATGGAGGAACAGCGCTCAGTTTGTCTGTTCAGAACAAACAAGGGACTCATCCAGGTAATCATCCAGATCATCCAGGTAACCAGACACAGTACTTTTGCAGGGGGTTATTTTAATAATTTCAGCTATTTTTTTTCGGCTTGTGGACTATATGTAAACATCTTTTATGATAATATCTTACTCAAGACAGTACTAAAAAAAATAATATGCATTTTGTATAATCTCTCTTATTTTGTTAAAATTAAAGGGTTCCCAAATTTTCGCATAAAACTGTAAATGCTTACCTCAATCTTAAATAAGTTGGTCTGTAACAATTAAAATGATTACAGTTTTTACAATTACTGTTTTAACAGTTTGACAGCCTAACATATTTTAGATAGCCAGGTAAAAGTTTATTTTGTGTGTGTGTGTTACCAAGTTCACTTTAGTTCTAGATTTCTTAACCTTCTGGTGTCTGAGGGTGTTTTGGGGCCTTGGAGAAATTTTGACATTTGTGTTTTGTTTTTTTTTTCAGTATCTTAAAAAACATATTAATGGCTAAAGTCTGATAACACTGTATTCAGCACAAACTGGGGCTACAATAATATGTGAACGCCAGCCCATTTGTCGACCCCGGAGGTTTAATCATAAAATAGTTGCATATTTCAAATTTGGAAAATGTTGCAGAAAAATTAAATAGACAATGGCATCAGAAGCCAATGTAAAGTCGTGCATTTAAGCCATACTTCATAAACTGCTGAAAAAATTGACCGATCAGGTAACATGAATATTTAATTTGTGTTATTTTAACATTAATTGTTTTACAACATGGCGGATGCCCAAATCCACTACAGTTTTATAAATAATACTGTTTTTGTGTCACGGAATGTAGTTTTAAGAGTTTTTAGGTGAGATTGTACTTGTTGAGACTTCAAATAAGGGGTTTATTAAAAAAGATCACGTCTATTTTCGGAGATGTGAGCTCCAAGGCATCAGCAGCCATTCAGGACTCAACAGCCTTACCTCAGCTGGATCTTTTGGAATTTTCCGCTGGCTCTGATGTCTCTACAGTAGTTAAACATGGTTACCCAACTTATTTTGGGTAGATCTAACAGGCAGTCTTTGGTCTCAATCTATTATTTGTTCTATATAGTTTTGGCTGAGGGCAAAATCTCATCACTTTGTATTTTATGGAAACTTAATGCTGTATATCAGAGTGCTGCCTTTGTACTTTTGACTGAATTGCCTAGCAACTTTTATGATGACTGTTGTTGTTTACGAAACATTATTATTCAATAAATAACATTTTATATAAATAGTGGTATTTAATAATAGTACTTAGTATTGGGAAACGTGTTCATGATGGTGATTTTAGTAACATTATTCTGCCATTAGATGGCGACAAGAGTGAGTCAGCAGTAAAGACGTGGCTGTAAACAATGAAGTTATTTTTACTTTCAACAACACCTTATAAGACGCCAACAAATGCACTGAGCAGCACTGTCATCGGAAATCAGCCTTAACAAATGAAAGGACAGTACGACAAAGATATCGCTTTCCTCAACGAACGGTCAAACTAATGTTTTATTGTGAATATGAGAATGAATGCTGTATCAGACACAGGTAATCCCACATTTGCTCAATTTTTAATATAGTAATACAATAAGCTTTCAATGAAGCAACTCAACGTTTCTTAATTACTAGCTCTAAAGTCACGTTTTTGTTAGTAACGAAGGCTTGGGCTCAGCTATTAAACTGTCAACTTGAGATTTGAATCTGTGTTGGAGTAGTTCTGCACAAAAAAGGATTTTAAAAGATGTTCTGTTGTTGTTTCTTATGTATTTACACACTCATGCCATCGAAATGTTGTATAAACGCAGTATCACACTCGTAAAATCCCAAAGTACATCTAAGTATCCACACACACAGGTATAAGGCCTGAAGCAATGGAGAGCCAGAAAGCATCAGACTCCGCATTGTAAAACTGAAGAATATCCTGCACCTGGAGGCAAACACCAGTTTTGATCTTTGCACACTAGAGAAAGACTTCATAAAAGAATTGGCAACACTTCCAGAAGAGTCTGAATAAAAAGACCCAGGGCAAGATGCACTGCGTCAGACGTGTTTCGGGTTCTTTTGTGAAGGCAACTTGATACACGTAACCGTTCACTGTCACAGAGCACGATGAAGAATGGCTGACTAAACACACCTTTCTTTCTCCCTCACACACACAACAAACATGTCTCAGTATTTCCTGGTTAATTATTAACACCAAGCTAGGTTTTAAGTTCAAAACATACACAAGCATTTTTAGAGATACACTGTGACATATATGACAGTGGCATGATTTTTATTATGATGGTTGCCATAAAAAGGACACTGATCTGGGCTGACGTGACCGAAACTGCATCACAGGGGTCTGTGGTATAGAAAAGACACACTGCACACCTTTTGCCTCAAGGTGCAGATGCAAGAAGCTACTGGATACTTGTGACTGATAGTTTGCTTTGTTCTGCAAATATATCTCTGGAGTATAAAATAGTCTCTTTCTTTTGTATGAGACTGAACAGCTTTGGATATGCTTTCAAAAACACGTGGAGAGACAGACACGGATTTTAGTAAAGCTGTAATGGTGGTGTCTCCAAACCTCCTATTTCTACAGGGGATGAACATTAGAAGTAAATGCGTGATGTATAAATCATAGTAAAAATACAAAATGTGAACTTTAGAAACTACAAAAAAGGTCAAAACTAAATATGGTCTCAAAGTCAAATAACTAAAATGATGAACCACCTCTTTCTTGAAAAATCAATATTAGTTAATGGACAACAGTAATATTATGCAAAGAACATGCCACATGCTACACAATATTAGACATGAGTTGTCTATGATAATGTAATTTAATTCAGATAGAAAGGGAAATATATGATATGTCTAAATAAATGGTAACATTTTACAATAAGGTTCATTAGTTAACATGAACTAAGAATGAACAATACCTCTAACAGTGTTAGCTGAATATTAATTTCAGCATTTACTAATGCATTATTAAAATCACAAGTTGTTTGTTAACATTAGTTAATGCACTGTGAATTAACACGAACAAACAATGAATGACTGTATTTTTATTAACTTACATTAACAAAGATTAAAAAATAGCATAATAAATGTATTGTTCATTGTTTGTTCATGTTAGTTAATAAATTAACTAATGCTAATACATGACACCTAATTGTAAAGTGTTACCAAATAAATAATATTCAAGTCTTTATATTGAATAATTAATGTTTAATAAATACAAATATTATATTGTAAATACAGAATATATAATTCAAATGTTTGGGATTAGCACAGTTTTCTAAAATAGATACATACTTTTATTTAGCAAGGACATTTTAAAATTTTCAAATTAATCAAAAGTGACAGTAAAGAAAAAAAATCAAATAAATAAAAATCATCTAAACTTTGTAAAAAAAAATAAAATAAAATTATCACTAAAAAAAATGTATCACAGTTTGCATGAAAATATTAAGCGAACTGCTTCCAACATTTATAATATTAAATTATTTATTTATTGTAAAATAGAAAACAGTTATTTAAACTGGAATATTTCACAATAGCACTGTTTTTACTGTATTTTTGATCAACTAAATAGAAAACAGTTATTTAAACTGGAGTATTTCACAATAGCACTGTTTTTACTGTATTTTTGATCAACTAAATAGAAAACAGTTATTTAAAGTGGAATATTTCACAATAGCACTGTTTTTACTGTATTTTTGATCAACTAAATAGAAAACAATTATTTAAACTAGAATATTTCACAATATCACTGCTTTTACTGCATTCTTGATCAAATAAATATAAACTTGCTGAGCGTAAGGGACTTCTTTTCAAAATCATTTAAAAAAATTATACTGACCTGTAGTGTATATGAATAATATTAATAAAATAACTCAAACAAGTACAAAATTATGTTATTAAAAGGCGTATATAAAATACAAAATATTAAATTCCAAAATGTATATACGAGTACACCTGAAAATTCAGTTACTATTTTATATATTGTAAAAATAGCAGTAAATTCTAAGTCGTATTTTAGCATAAAGACTCATCTAAAAAACTAAATATTAAAAAAAGCTTAAACCAAAAACAGCTCAGACAAAAGCAAACCTTATTTCATCGTGTGTAATATTAAAATTATCTCATTTTAAAATAGAAAATGGTATATCACTATATCACTGTTTTTATTTTTGATCAAATAAATGCAGCCTTGCTGAGCATAAAGGACTTTTTTTTAATTCATTAAATAAATCATACAGACCCCAAATTTGAACTGTAGTGTATGTAAAAAATATTAATATTAAGTCAAATAAACACAAAATTGCTTAACATTTTTTAAAAAGCAGCGTTAAATTTCAAACGTTTGTATTTTTTTTGTATCTTAAATATTCTAAATATAACAGTAAATTATAAGTCATATTTTTGCATAAAGAATCATCTAAATAACCAAGTATTTAAAAAGCGTAAATAATAAGCAAAGTTCTAACAGAACCAAAGCGTATTTTATCTTTTTTTTTTTAGTGTCAAAGGTCACCAACGCTTCAGCGTTGCCTCGCTGTGCATACTTCTCTCCTATTGGTCAGTTTAAAAGCCAGGTGCTATAAAAAAAAGCAGTTTTACTAGAAACCTAATAAGACCTGCAGAGACACGACATCAGATTCTTGAGCATCTCCAGCCCAGCCCTTAGGGGCCCCGCGGAGCCGGAGGCGAGAGACATAAACACAGTTACCAAACACATAACGGTCTCACATTCTCCACAAGTGGAACGAGCACACCTACAGTCATATATTATAACCATAAACACAGTTCAAAACACATCCTTAGATGCTACCCATCATGCACCCTGTCTAATCTAATAAAGCCTCACAAACAGGCTAAGTATAATCTTATTTCCTAAATTATGATAACTCTCCACAACAACGCTCTCTCAGTGCGCAACCAGGGGCGTATCAAACTCAGAAATCACAGCATACTGTGATCTCTCATATATATGTTCTCATAAAGGTCTATGTACTCAAACCCTGCTGCGTTGGATCCTGATGAAAATATAATCTGACATAATGTTTGTCCTTCTGGCACATGGTGTGCAAACACACTCGGGAACGCATGCAAAGATGCAAAGTCCACTGCGTGTGTGGGTACACAATAAGGGTAAATATAGATTCAACGGTTTTGACTAAAAACATTGAATCATGATTAATGCAGACAGTTTACAGTTTCCTACGAGCACCTGACCTACACTGATACCAACTAACATGTTTACTTGTCACTCCTCCCATCCCTTGTCCTCAAAACAGTCACTAAAAATGCAGAAAGATCACCAACCTTAAAGGCAAACTTGCGGCTGATGTTGTCCGATGCCTGAACTGGTCCAATCTTGAAGCTGAGAAGAGGAAGGCTGCCCAGCACCACTTCTTCCTTCTCGTCTGAATGGAACAAACATTGAAAAAAGAAATAAGCATTAATCCTCAAGCAAAAACAACAATGAAAAACAAAAACAAAACATCTGTAATCCAACCTAGATTTTAATTCCGTCCTAAATCAGTCCAACTTCCTGTTGTGTGCCGCTACACTGGTGGTGATGACAGGCAGGTAAACTGCAGGTGAATCCCATAACAGATATCCATTTTTATCTCAGTGTAACACTAATGACACTGAAGCAAGAAGCGGTGCACAGCCTGGGAGAGAAGCGCTCGGTCCGGTTAAATAATAGAGCACGTCGTTAAATTTTCAGCAACTGTGATCCTGCGTTCGCGTTCTCGATCTCCTGCGCTGAGAGCTGCTGCCGGGGAAATGCAGTGAACCCACCCGCGCATGTGTGTGTTCTGACAGCGCTGTGTGTGCGTGTTTGTGTGTGAATGAGAGACGGGGAGGGACGGAAAAGGAGGGGTGGAGCAGGTTGTGTTTGTGCCGTATAGAAATGGGTAGATAGAGCGAGCAAGAGAGAGAGAGAGAGAGAGAGAAAGATAGCTATCATCCTTCAGTGACTCAGTGCTGCAGGAATTCTGGCTCTCGACCAGCTGTACCTGCACTGAGCAACCAATCAGAGACTATTATTCCGTCAACAAAAGCCTACGCAAAAACAATCCTGTATAGGTACCGGTACCTATTTCTATTGTCCCCAAAACAAAATATGCTTGAAAACACAATGAAATGTACACAGCATAAGGTAATAGAAACCACTATACATCTAAATCTGTCTGTCAGGGCTGTAATCAGTACAGACATCGAAAAGGAATGTCACTCCCCATATTTAGATTTGTGGTTGACAGATATGAGTTGTTGTTTTTTTAAACTTGATTTATTATGCTTAGTACCTCAATCCTAGATGTGTGGTTACAGACGAGCTGTCTGCATAAAATGTAAGTTTACTATGCTTTTTAGCCACATACACTGCAAAAATATATAAAATATATAATAATATAGCAATTTCATCAATTTCCAGCACAAATTTTAAAACAAGAAACCTTCCTGACAAGTAAAATTGCATAAGATGATTAAACATGCTTTAGAAAATAAATGTATTAAATTAAATTGAATTAAACATTAAATGAATTGTAAGGTCACACTTCAAGGGAACTATTCTCACTATTAACTAGTTGTTTATTAGCATGCCTATTCATAACATATTGACTATTTATTAGTACTTATAAAACACATATTCTGCATGACCATATTCTACATCCCTAATCCTACCAAATACCTAAACGTAACAACTACCTTACTAACTACTAATAAGCAGCGAATTAGTAGTTTGAGACAAAAGTCACAGTTAATGGCTTGTTAATAGCAAGAACTGGACTTTAAAATAAAGTGTGACCAAATTTGTATTAACTAACATGAACAAACAATGAACAACACATTTATTACACTATTTATTCATCTTTGTTAATGTTAGTTAATAAAAACAGTCATTCATTGTTTGTTCATGTTAGTTACGCATTACCTAATGTTAACAAACACAACTTGTGATTTTAATAATGCGTTAGTAAATGCTGAAATCAACATTAACTAAGACTAATAAGTGCTGTAGAAGTATTGTTCATTTTTGTTAACTAATGTAAAAACTATGCCCAAGCCTTTACATATTTTCTTTGATGGGCCATTTTACAGAAGAACTGTTAAAAAAAATATGGGCTGACACATCAATTACATGCGCAATCACTCACTCCATAATAACAGGTAGATGTAAACACAAAAGCTGAGGCAATTCCAAAAACAGCATGCAGTTTATGTAATTATTTAATATTTTATAACCCTTGACAAAAGATGCAGTCACATTTGCTGTTCATCAAATTTTTGTATGCAAAATCCAGTCACTTTAATTGGAATCCCCACAATTTTGCAACGGGTTCAAATTGGTTATGCAAATTCGCCATGTTGGCTAACACATTGCTATTCACAATGAACCTTTTTGCTTGCAAAATTTCACCAATGTGACCTTCATTAATGTGCACCTTAAAGACGAGCATTTGTGGTTAAAAAGTATATAAAAAGTATATAAAATGTATTTTTTTTACAAAATGACTGATTATTTTGCCCTTATTTCTAGGCTGGGACTATGTAGAGCCCTTTGAAGCTGCACTGAAACTGCAATTTGGACATTCAATCCCCACTGAAGTCCACTATATGGAGAAAAATCCTGGAATGTCTTCCTCAAAAACCTTAGTTTCTTTTTGACTGAAGAAAGAAAGACATGAACATCTTGAGTGACATGGGGGTGGGTAGTCTCAGCCTCAGACATCATGCTCACGGACTGCTGGCGGAACGTTTGATGCATACGACACACTTAGCTGGAAACACTACAGGAGTTTCCAATTTGTCATCAGATTGGTTAGATTATACAGGACGCGTGAGAGACGTGTGTGTTGCGTTCTTTACCGTTCCACTGGCAGGGTTTCTGCAGGTTTTTTGAGGGTAAATTTAAGACTTTTTAAAGACCTTTTTAAGACCAACTAAATAAAATTTAAGGAAAAACAATACAGCAATATGTTCTCCAAGTATAGTTTGATTTTTACACTTTCAAATTAGCAGCAATTCAACATCTAGCAGTTTTAGTTTGCTTCAGTTTCCCTCTTTTCCTCACTTTCCTTCGGTACAAGCGCTTTGCACATTTTACTTTCACTTTCAAATTACTGGCAATTTGGCGTCAAGCTGTTTGTTTTTAGTTTGTTTGAGTTTTCCCTCTTTTCTTCACTTAGAAAAACGTTTATTAACAAAACGAATAAAAATGCTTGGAAGCACCTTGGTGTCACACACACACACACACACACACACACATATATATATATATATATATACAGATTTAAATAAATAAAAATCATCAAACATTATGGAACCAAATAAATATGAAACTTCCTTATCAACTAATGGCAGAAGTCAACAGGGTTTTCAAAATATTTTTTAAAACAGGCACTTTTGAATTCATTTTGAAACTCTTTCGCAATGGTCTTGTTTTTCTCACCTCTCTCTACTTGTCAGTCAGCTCAACTCACTCTCTTCAGGTGATAAACAAAATCTGATCTGTGATGCAACTGTCGTTCGCCACACTGCATTGAGCAGCAACAAAAAAGCTGTGACGCCAACTACCCCCACAAAAAAAAGTAAGCGCTTGACGAGCGCTTATCAGGATCAACTAAACGCTGGATTTTCAAAAGTATGTGAAACATTTAAAGTTTGCGGCATAAAATTTTTCAAATATCTATGAGAGTTTTACACACCGGTCTGTTATTATGGTCACACTCTTAAGCATGACGCAGCACAAAATGAAACGTGATTGGTTGCTTTACCTGTCAGTCATATGGCCTCTTGTGTGGGCCTTGGCCATTCAAAGCGGCCAAGGTTCCCAGACCTTCTGCCATCAGTCTGAAGGTCTGGCTACGTGAGACGAGGTGAGTAAATTATCTGAAAATTTTCATTTTAGAGTGAACTAATCCTTTAAGACTGGTGTCTTAGAGAGAAACTAGATTTTGTCAACATACACTAATAGGTAACATTTACACTGTCAGTTTTTGGGATTGACAACCGCATTTACTTACAGGTGTGAGTCTCAAAATGTCCTGTTCACACAGCAGCTTACAGAAGCATCTCGGATACTTTCTGTATGAACGTGCAATGGGAGTCAAGCCCATATTCCTTGCTAGCAACCATAGCAAAAGTAATATCAAAGATGGCGACGACCATAAAACGGAAAGTTTTATCACTTTCTGACATGACAAGAGTCCAACTGAGCTCATCAAACCTTCATTAACTGACAGCAGCTTTTATATTTAGGTGAAGAGCGGAGCATCTGAGCCGTGCACAGAACACAAAATTGACGGGAGCAGCTCCGGTGGAGACTGGATATAAAACTTTCAGATCGCAGCTCATTTCTCCGTCACTGTTAGTTAGCAAAACCACACATGAAGCACGCAACAGATGGTAGACGCGTGTTTGTGTGGCAGAGCGGCTCTCTCGCGCTGGATGACGTGACAGACTAAGAACAACTAGTTGCCCAGTCCTGTTCCGTTCACACAGCGGGTGTGTTCCGAGAATGCGGTTGTGAGTCCTGAAAATTTACGGGTGTGAGTTCAGTTATAGAATGCAGTTGTCACAATAACAACCGTACTGTGTGTGTGAACGTAACTGTATTAAGTACTCAAATACAGGACTGACAGCCGTATTCTACTGCTGTGTGAATGTGGCCATAATCATAAGCCAGAATCTATTTTTCAATCATTTCATCTAAGTCTCATTTTTTTCTTTCCTGTTACCCTCTGTTCCTCGTACTTGGCATACGGCTCTGATATCTGCAGCGACGACAACAGCAGGCCATTTTTCATCGTCTCCCTGTGTTCAGAATACCAATTGAGGCATTAAATTGCTCTGTCACACATTTTCAAACTCTTTTGCACAGCACAGTTGGGTAGATGGATCCGGGGTGATAAGAGGACGTAGGGAGTTGTGCCTCCAAACTCAGCGCCGTCACCAGGATATTAAGGGCAGCTGTGGAGATGTATGGGATACAGCCAGCCGCTGAGTGTTGCTGATTGTGATTTTTAAATAAATGACCCTCTGAGCCATTCAATTGAGGAAGGAAAGAAACTTCCTGGTGTTCCTGGAGTGTGTTATGCCACTAACAGTGACTCCTATTAATATTGTAATGTTGTTCAGCTGTATGCAGTTAAGTTTTTGAATGTACAATGATCTTTGTGTAGAGTAGTTGCTAAATTTATTACAATACCAGTGGGATGAAAAGTTGGCATACTCAAACCTGTACATCACTTCGATTCTAAATGGACTGCATCTCAAATTTTTCTGATTTCAACAGACATTGAGGTCAAAAACAAGAATAGTTCTATTCCAAAAAATTTAATTGAAAATCTAATAAGCATTAAAATGCAAAAAATGAAAATAATTCCACTGAACTATTGTTCTCAATACTTCTCAGTATTAAAAATGACTCATATTCAGTGAAATTATAAATTTATCTTTGCTTGTCCATCATCTTGGATTAAATGACCCTTCGCAAAAACCTGTTGCTGTTGTTATGTCCGACAAACAATGCCACTCTCACACTACACATGTTCTGACACAGTGAAAAATAAATCGCAGAGCAAAGAGGAAACTGGCAACACACCGACAGACAAGACAGAGCTGGTATGAAACAAGGTCTCAGCTTTAAAATGTTGCCATTTTTTAAGAAATTTGAATAAATACCGTTTTGTGACTCCTTAATGTGTCATGACAGATCACTATATTGGCTTATTAAATCAATGACGCGTGATTCGATCGTCTTTTCTTCCTTACTTGAAAAGCAGAAAAAAAAAACATGAATGAACATCAGAGTGTATTTTATTTAAACTGTGGAAAGACATCAATACACACAATAGTTCAAGTCCACCGAAGTTAATCTACTTTCCTGTCTGGTTTGTTTGTCAGACAGAATGTCGGATTCTGCGTTATGATTGGTCAGATGCCCTGTCAATCAAGCTCTTTGCGAATGGTCAACTGAGTGAACTTCAGGTTTGACTTTAGCATGCTGTAAAGCTAAAAACGCAATATTTAGAAAAGCACAAAATTACAAAACAGACATTAATTTTTGAAAAATATTAATACAAACTGAGTCTGTAAGATTGTTTTTTTTTTTTTTTTTTTTAAAAGATTTCTCTTAAGCTCACCAAGGCTGCTTTTACTTGATTAAAAATACTGTAATATTGTGAAATATTATTATGATTTAAGACATCTGTTTTGTATTTAATATGTAATTTATTACTGTGAAGGCCAAACTTAATTTTCAGCATCATTACTCCAGTCTTCAGTGTCAAATGATCCTTCAGAAATCATTTTAATATTCATATTTGGTGTTTAAGAACAAGCATTATTTATGTTAAAAACAGTCATGCTGCTTAATTTTCTATTAATGTTAACATAATACATTTTTATTTTTTAGGATTATTGAAAGAGTTTATTTGAAACAGAGATTATTATTGTTATTTTACTTGACTTTAGTCTTTAGTCTTTTTAACAGTAGTGTCTATAATAATTTTAGATACTAAAATTACCTTTAAAATACATGGAAATATATTTATTGAGTACTGAAAGATTATTTATGATCAATTTGTCTCGCTTTGTCCACCACCTTTATTTTCCTGTATTTTTTTTTTCACTGAGCTGCCACAATGCATTTGTGGGACCATTTTCTCTGTGCAGGATGTCAAGAATGATCCTGTAAACACTCTTCCTTTAAAACGCACCCTCCGCAGGCAGCTCACTAGTTTTGGAACTGAGCATGTGTTTTGATGTTGCCTTCAGAATATGAGGGTAATGGAGAAGCAGTGTGAAGTAATTAGCCAGAAAGACGTGGGCAAAGTCAACAAGGTTGAATCATGCAGCCTTACCCCCACAGGCCTTGCTTGCTGTACTCACCAACATAATTAAACCTGCTTGGCTTGATCCAGCCAAGAAACATTACTGCAGACCTTCTCCTCAGGGTAGACGCATATACAGATGTTCCTCAAGTTTATGATTAAATTGCAGCCTTTAGCTGGGAACATTTTATGACCAAATGTGATAGGGTAATGAAGCTCTAATGGCTCTCAAATTTACACTACAAATGAGCATTAATAAGACCAATGAGAAAGCAGGATTTGCTCACATGATTAGCAAGGCCCAAATTTTGATTAGAACGCACATGCAAGGCTTATGGATGTTGGTGTGTTGACAGCTTTATCCACAATATGCTTTGTGGAAGAAGACAACAGCCTTTACACTTTTTTTCAAAGCCTAAACAAACCCCATGTATTTGAGCAGAGCCGGGAGGCCGTCTACACTCCCTTCAGAAAACCTAAGATCAAATGCACTGGAGTCCTGCCAAAGGGAGAAGCTTGCATGAAGACAGTAAGGTAGTAGTTCAAAGAAGGAAGCATCATGGGCTGTAACACAGGCCTGGAAGACTCGGCATGGGAATATAGGAGGTCTTAAAGGACAGGAGGGATCTTCAAAGCATTTTTTGAAGATGTTTTTAAAAGATGATGAAAATTCTGTCATAATTTACTAACCCTCATGTTGTTCCAAACCTGTAAGACCTACTTTTTATTGTAGAACACAAAAAAGATATTTTGACAATGAAAGTGAATGGAGTCCAAAACAACAATGGACCAAAATGACTTGTACTGTTTGGACAAAATTTCTGAACATATCTTCTTTTGTGTTCCATGTGACATAAGAGTGAGTAAATTATGAATTTTAATTGATGGCTGAACAATCCCTTACGCACACAAGCAAAACGTACAAAACAACCATACAAAAACTATGTAAAATGCATCATCATATGCCAGTGATGATGCGTTTTCATTGTATGGTAAACTGTATGGAACACTTAATTTCCAGCGATATGATTGCACAAATACTATATGAACCAAACTGAGTTGGACGATGACACCACTGACTCAATGATGAACTGACTTTAACTGAAAACTGAGTGTTTAATGTTGTCCTTTTGCATTTTTACACATTATTTTCCTATTTAATACTGTACAGCTGCTTTGAAACAATCTGTATTGTTAAAACTGCTATAAAATTAAGCAAACACACAGTGCTCAAAAAGCAAGACAACCTCACTGTTTTTACACGGGTGATTTGCAGTCGCAATCTCACCAAACAGGTTTGTTTCTGATACGACTTGCTAGAATACAGGTACACAGGAACAAGAAGCCAGTCTATGAAAACTGAGAACACTCTAAGAACAACACCGAGAGCAAGTGAAGAGTGATTTTTACAGGAAGTCTGACATGTTTGGAGATGTTGGGAGACTCTGAGAACACAGTTTCTCATATTTGAATTACCTCAGAGTATCACTGTCAACTATGGTCTGGTGCACACGCGTACAGTTAGTGGATCTAAAACCGAAACTACGTGACTGAATAATAGTGCTATCAATGTTGTTTGCTTTTTAAGCAACGCACAATGAATCACAGACAAGAGCATTGTCATAAGCTTATGTAATAAGATAAAAAAAACATAAATAAAAAAACAGAATAAAAAAACATTGTGATTACATAACTTTATGTTTTAATTTATATTCTTCTAAGTGATCGAGTAGTTACACCTTCTTCAGCAAATATGAAGACAAACCACTAACTGATATTCCCAGACAGTAAAGTATGTGGGTTTTAAATCACTTTAAAGAATGCACTACAGAAAACAGGACGCAAAGATGAAGTAGTGTTCCTTTCAGTAATGAGGGACACAGAGGAATATATGCAGATTGTTGTTGTTGTATTTCTGTCTTTTTAAAATAAAAATGCCTAAACATACTGAAGATAAATTTACAAACTCATCCTCACTTCTTTCCAAAGGTTTCCTTTCTTTTGTGGAATATAACAGGAGAAAGAATGTTGTCATTCTTTTCCATGCGAATACAATGACAGAAAAATGAAGCTCCAAGCTTCAAAAAACATGCAAAAGTAGCATAAAAGTGTTTTAATTTCGCACATTGGATGTTTTTTAATAAACTGTTTCAAATTTGTGAGGTTTTCGTTTATTAGAAGAACTAGGTGCAAGATATAAACTCACAATTGTGAGTTATAAAGTCAGAAGTGAGAAATATAAAATCACAACTGCAAGTTATAAAGTCAGAAGTGCAAGATATAAACTCACAATTCTGACTTTTTTCTCAGAATTGCGATATAAACTCACAATTGTGAGTTATAAATTCAGAAGTGTGAGATCGCAATTCTGACTTTTTTTTCTCAGAAGTGCAAGATAAACTCACAATTGTGACTTTTTTCTCAGAAGTCCAAGATATAAACTCACAATTGTCGAGATATAAACTCAGTTCTGACTTTCCTCAGAAGTAAATGATATAAACTCAAAATTGAGAAAAGTCAGAAGTGCTTTTTTCTCAGAATTGAGATATAAACTCACAATTCTGACTTTTTTTTCTCAGAACCATGTGATATAAACTCACAATTGCGTGTCATAAAGTCAGAAGCGCAAGATATAAACTCAGTTGTGACTGTTCTCAGAAGTGCATGATATAAACTCAAAATTGTGAGTTATAAAGTCAGAAGTGAGAAATATAAAATCACAACTGCAAGTTATAAAGTCAGAAGTGCAAGATATAAACTCACAATTCTGACTTTTTTCACAATTCTGTGAAACTCACAATTCTGAGTTATAAATTCAGAAGTGTGAGATCGCAATTCTGACTTTTTTTTCTCAGAAGCGCAAGATAAACTCACAATTGTGACTTTTTTCTCAGAAGTCCAAGATATAAACTCACAATTGTCGAGATATAAACTCAATTCTGACTTTCCTCAGAAGTAAATGATATAAACTCAAAATTGAGAAAAGTCAGAAGTGCTTTTTTCTCAGAATTGAGATATAAACTCACAATTCTGACTTTTTTTTTCTCAGAACCATGTGATATAAACTCACAATTGCGTGTCATAAAGTCAGAAGCGCAAGATATAAACTCAAAATTGTGAGTTATAAAGTCAGAAGTGCGAGATATAAACTCACAACTGACTTTTTTTCTCAGAATTGTGAGATATAAACTCACAATTCTAACTTTTTTCTCAGAAGTGCAAGATATAAACTCACAGTTGTGAGTTATAAAGACAGAAGTGCGAGACATAAACTCAAAATTGTGAGTTATAAAATCAGAAGTGCGAGATATAAACTTACAGTTGTGAATTACAAAGACAGAAGTGCGAGATATAAACTCAACATTGTGAATTATAAAGTCAGAAGTGCGAGATATAAACTCACAATTGACTTTTTTTCTCAGAATTGTGTGAGATATAAACTCACAATTCTAACTTTTTTCTCAGAAGTGCAAGATACAAACTCACAATTGTGAGTTATAAAGTCAGAAGTGTGAGATATAAACTCAACATTGTGAGTTATAAAGTCAGAAGTGCGAGACAAACTCACAATTGATTTTTTTCTCCGAATTGTGTGATATAAACTCACAATTCTAACTTTTTTTCTCAGAAGTGCATGATATAAACTCAAAAGTGTGAGTTGTAAATTCAAAAGTGCGAGATATTAACTCACAATTGACTTTTTTCTCAGAATTGTGAGATATAAACTCACAATTCTAACTTTTTTTCTCAGAAGTGCATGATAGAAACTCAAAATTGTGAGTTATAAAGTCAGAAGTGCGAGATATAAACTCAAAATTGTGAGTTAAGTGCGTGATATAAACTCACAATTGACTTTTTTCTCAGAATTGCGTGAGATATAAACTCACAATTCTAACTTTTTTCTAGGAAGTGTGAGATATAAACTCACAATTGTGAGTTATAAAGTCAGGAGTTTGGAATATAAAATCACAATTGTGAGTTATAAAGTCAGAAGTGCGAAATATAAAATCACAGTTGTGAGTTATAAAGTCAGAAGTGTGAGATATAAACTCACAATTGACTTTTTTTCTCAGAAGTGCCTCATATAACCTCGCAATTTTGACTTTGTTCTCAGAAGTGTGATATAAACTCACAGTTGTGAGTTATAAAGTCAGAATTGTAAGATATAAACTCACAATTCTGACTTTTTCTCAGAATTGCATGATATAGAGTGCAATTTTATATCTCACAATTCAGATTTCTATTCTCAGATTTGTGAGCTATAAACTCGTAATTGTGAACTATTAAATTCAATTTTGAGGGGGAAAAAGCATGATGTTTTCAGAATTGCAAGTTTATATCTTACTTTTCTGACTTAATAACTTGCAATTATGAGTTTAAATCACACAATTCTGACTTTATATCTCGCAATTGTGCAAAAATTCATGCTTAACAAATTTAAAAGGAAGCTGTTGACATGATGCTGACTGCGGCTGTAGGGAAGAGGGCGGGAAATGTGGTGGACATGCTGTCAGTTGACGTGCATCATCCACACCTGAGGGGCAACTTCTCACATGATGACACGCCCAGTGCAAACCCACTCCTTTCTGAGAGCATGCTATCTGCCTATGGAGTCTAAATATAACCACGAGAGCGTAGGCGGGGCTTGGGTGACAGAGCGTTCTGAAGTGTTCCAGGATCTTGCAAACCCAAAATAGAATATTTTACATTTTTGTCAAGGAATTCATCTTCCTCATTCTCCTTCCACCATTCATTCTTCAATATATATATATATAATATAAATCAGATCAGAAAGGGTTAAAACCCCAAATGTGAATAGTGTCTGAATAACTGAGCAAAACAAAACCAGGGATTGAAATGAGAGAATAACATGAAGGAGCATCTGGGCAAAGCTGCATACCAACTATCTTAACACCCTCCTCTATCCCACAATGCCTCTGGACGCTGTTGATTCTCCATGCGTGAGCTGTGACTGACCTTCACGGCTAATCTAAAGGAGACGGTCATATATTCCTGTCACGCACATCACAGACGCCGCTTTCTGAGAGCGTGTGATGGATGTGTTTGGATAGTGTGGCAACAATTCACTAATAATTTGCTTCACACTTAAAGGTGAAGTGTGTCACCAAACTGAATTGCAAAAAATAAATATATCCTCCATTGGCCGGACAAACAGATAAACAGCGGAAAATTCCTTCCAAAACTCATGTGACAGGTTGAGCACATGTGCTATGTCAAAACAAAGGAGACCTAAACAAACTAAATACTGTTAACAGAGCTATTTTTGATCACTTTCAGGGAATTTAGGCTTTTTTCATTTTATTAGCATTCATACCATATTTCAAACACTTTATGCAAGCATTTAAAATACGTTTAGTCTTAATATTATTTATTTTCTCAGATCTCCGACATTACACACTACTTAGGAATCCAGCTACACTTCATTAAATTCTTTCCAATAACAAGCTGAATATATATGCAAATTGAAATGATATGTAAAAACATGTAATCATCCCAAAGCAAATCAAATGTAATTACTAATGTCTTGTCTATGCCGCGGGTGGAAGGGAACCACAAGTTGGATGCCTCAGGTTTATGAAAAACCCAAGAGCGCTGCCATGACAACATCAGTCTGTGCGGCTGTCACTGAGACATAACAGACATGACAAAACAAACATGTTTGAACATGAAATCCTCTATTTTCAGCACTTAATACAAACAAACTTCTGATGTGCAAGATAACGCTTTGAAAAAAAATTCAGGGGCTGCACTGTGGTGCTTTCTAAGTATTTATATACACACCTACAATCAAAAGCCTGGGGTTGGTTTTTAATGCTCACAAAGAGTGAATTATTACTTATTTATGGAAACAGCAATATTGTGAAATGTTACTACAATTTCAAATGACTGTTTTCTATTTCAATACATTTTAAAATCTCATTTATTCCTGCAACTGCAAAGCTGAATTTCAGGTTCACATGATCCTTTAGAAATCATTCTAATATGATGATTTGCCACTTAATAAATATTTCTTATTATTACTAATGCTGAAAACCCTTGTGCTACTTAATATTTTTGTGGAAACACAAATATTATAAGCACAAATTTTGTAACATTGTCTTTACTGTCACTTTTATTCAAAAGTGTCCATGAAGAATAAAAGTATATTGAACCTGTTGCGATATAGCGATATTGACAATAATTGTATTGCGATATTCCAGTATTGACGATAATCATAATATTTAAATAATTAAATATAGTTTTCGGGTTAATTAGGGGTGTCACGATATACCGGTATTGGCGATAATCGTGATATTTAAATAATGAAATATTGTTTTCGTGTTAGTTAGGGGTGTTGCGATACACCGGTATTGGTGATAATCGTGGTATTTCAATAATGAAATATTGTTTTCATGTCAATTAGGAGTGTTGCGATATACCGGTACTGATGATAATTGTGTTATTTAAATAATGAGATTTTGTTTTTTGTGTTAATTAGGGGTGTTACGATATACCAGTATTGGCGATAATCATGATATTTAAATAATGAGATACTGTTATTGTGTTAATTGATGGTGTCGCGATATACCAGTATCGACAATATTTGTGATATTTAAATAATGAAAGATTGTTATTGTGTTTATTAGGGGCATTCTGATATACCAGTTTTGGCATAATCATGATATTTACATAATGAAATATTGTTTTCGTGTAGGAGTGTCGTGATATATACTGGTATTGTTGATAATCGTGATATTTATATAATGAAATATTGTTATTGTGGTGTTTAGGGGTGTCGTGATATACAGGTATTGACAAAAATCGTGCTATTTAAATGAGATATTGTTTTCATGCTAATTAGGAGTGTTGTGTATACTGGTATTGACGAGAATCGTGATATTTAAATAGTGAGATACTGTTATCATGTTAATTAGGGGTGTCACAATATACTGGTATTGACAATAATCGTGATATTTAAATAATGAGATATTGTTTTCATGCTAATTAGGAGTGTCACGGTATATCATATTGATGATAACTGTGATATTTGAATAATGAAATATTGTTATCGTGTTGATTAGCGGTGTTGTGATACACTGTTACTGACGATAATCGTGATATTTACATAATGAAATATTGTTATCGTGGTGTTTAGGGGTGTCACGATATAACGGTATTGACAAAAATCGTGCTATTTAAATAATGAGATATTGTTTTCATGCTAATTAGGAGTGTTGTGTATACTGGTATTGATGAGAATCATGATATTTAAATAATGAGATACTGTTATCATGTTAATTAGGGGTGTCACGATATACCGGTATTGACAAAAATCGTGCTATTTAAATAATGAGATATTGTTTTCATGCTAATTAGGAGTGTTGTGTATACTGGTATTGACGAGAATCGTGATATTTAAATAATGAGATACTGTTTTCATGCTAATTAGGAGTGTCGTGATATATCGTATTGATGATAATCGTGATATTTGAATAATGAAATATTGTTATCGTGTTGATTAGCGGTGTTGTGATACACTGTTACTGACGATAATTGTGATATTTACATAATGAAATATTGTTTTCGTGTAGGAGTGTCGCGATATACTGGTATTATTGATAATCGTGATATTTAAATAATGAAATATTGTTATCGTGTTGTTTAGGGGTGACGCAATATTCCGGTATTGACAATAATCGTGGTATTTAAATAATGAGATATTGTTTTTATGTTAATTAGGAGTGTCGTGATATATCGGTATTGACGATAATCGTGATATTTAAATAATGAGATACTGTTATCATGTTAATTAGGGGTGTCACAGTATACCGGTATTGTTGATAATCATGATATTTAAATGATGAAATATTGTTATCGTGTTGTTTAGGGGTGCCGCGATATACCGGTATTGACGACAATCGTGATATTTAAATAATGAGATATTGTTTTCGTGTAGGAGTGTTGCGATATACTGGTATTGATGATAATTGTGATATTTAAATAATGAGATACTGTTATCATGTTAATTAGGGGTGTCACAATATACTGGTATTGTTGATAATCGTGATATTTAAATAATGAAATATTGTTATGGTAGGGGTGTCGTGATATATCGGTATTGACGATAATCGTGATTTTTAAATAATGAGATATTGTTTTTGAGTTAATTAGGAGTCTCGCAATGTTATGTTAATAGAGGGTGTCGTGATATACTGGTACTGATGATAATTGTTCCATTTAAATAATGAAATATTGTTATTATGTTAATTAGGAGTATCGCAATATACCGGTATTGGCGATATTTGAAAATGAATAGTACAAATACGTTAATATGACACTTAATAATCTGTTGCAATGCTAATGGACATAGCCTTTATCACTGTATAGAATAGTATAAAATAAGAATCAGTTCACGAAAGGAGGTCATTTCAAACACTTGATCAATGCTATAATGTAAGTTTAGAGTAAATATATGTTGTTTTTCTCATGAATGATCTTACTTTGACACTGTCTAAAAATGGCTAGCAATTTTAGTCTCTTCTGTTTAGTGTAATTGTTCCTTTTGTATGCAGTGGTGTGATTCATTGGTCAAAAAAGATAATAAATATTAATTTGACTGATAGCATGACTTTTTAAAAAACTTTTTCTGTAGATATCACAAGATATTGTTATAATGAATTTTTGGGGCTATGATAATCAAATCTAATATTGTGACAGCCCTAATCCTAAACTTTTGCACTGTACTGTAGTATTTTCATTGTATTTCAGGGTTCTTGGGAAAAAAAAAAAAAAAAAACATGTATTTAGAGTACTTCATAATACCACGGTACATTTTTCGTTGACAAAACACAGATAATAGTTTCCTAAGGCCTTCATAGAGAATGTGTGCTTGTGCTAGACTGTCATTATAGATCTACTTTTATACTTCTCCTCTCCGCTATTGGCAGAACAGCCTGTGTGCTGAAGTACTGCCATGGGGTAAATTCAAATGTGCTACAGAACAAACTGGTTTGAGAAAAATATATTAAAATCATACAACTTTTGAGCTCTGGGGAACTTAATGAAATTTTTAAAAACCAAATTTACAATTATGCATAAACCAGCATTAACATAAACAACCCACCTTTATAGTAGAAAAGACATCGATCTGTCAGCACGAACCAACGCTTGTTCCACTGTTTCATACCACTGCTTGCCTACATTACAGAAAACAAGAAGAAGGAGGAAAAAAAAAATCAAGGCCTTGAAACTACATCTAAGTGGCTAGACATTTTTGAAAGAGGGTGGCTTAAGTGCGGATTATGTAGTTATGGCTTTGGGCTGTGTGAGTGTTTTTGTGTGGATGATGGTGATGTATAAAGATGAGCAACATTACCTGTTTGTGAAGCCAACCCTGCCGGGCCACCTCGGCGTTCGGGTTGCGCCGCATGGAGTTGGAGCGCTTCCCAAACGTGGCAGCTCTCTTAGGTGTGCGCGTGCCCTGGTTAGAGAGTCACAGAGGAGTGTTTACATAATAACATCAACAGTAAACACAAACACACACATTACGGGTAATAGATGACAGAGAAAATTAATTACAAAAGAGAGACATCCACCCTAGCAAGATCAGTGTTGTTATTGTTACATAAAACTGTTTTAAATGCTTTAGTTTTGTTATTTGAAATCCAGCTGACATAAAATAAAATTAGAAATGTTAGATGTTATAACACTTGATGTATAAACATTATTAATACTGAATTAAAAATAAATTAAAGCTAAAAAAATGGTAACACTTTACAATAAGGTTCCATTTGTTAACAGTATTTTATGTATTAACAGACATTAAATAACAACGAGCAATACATTTGTTACAGTATTTATTTCTATCTTTATCTTTTATTTTAATTTATCTTTGTTAACGTTAGTTAATAAAAATCCAACTGTTCATTGTTAGTCCACGTTAGCTCAGGTCCATTAACTAAAATTAATAGATATAATCGGTCTAAAAATCTAGATACAATAAAGTTTCATTTTAATAATGTATTAGTCAATGTTGGAACATTAAGTAAAATTAATAAAAGCTTTAGAAGTATTTTTTAATTGTTCGTTTATGTCAACTAATGCAGTTAACTAACGTTAACAAATGGAACCTTACTGTAAAGTGTTACCAAAAAAATAATAATAATAAATAAATAAATAATTAAAAATATCAAAAGCACATAACAAAAAAGACAAAAACTAAGATTAAACAAATGGAACCTTCTTGTAAAGTGTAAAATAATAATAATAATAATAATAATAAAAAAATAATAATAATAATAAAAATAAATAAATAAATTAATTAATTAATTTAAAAAGCTAATTCAATACTATATTACTACTACAGTAAAAATATAATTGTAATATTACATAGTAATATAATATAATAAAATATAAAAAAAAAATATAAAAAATGCATTTCTATAATTTTAAAGAACATTGTGTAATAACAATGTAATAACAACAATAATACATGTTATTAATAATAATAATAATAATAATAATAATAAAAGTTTTTACAGTATTACAAAAATTAATAAATTATTTATTAGTTACAGCTTTTTATTGATACTTCATGTTAGCTGAGGTCCATTAAATAATATTCACAGACACAATAAAAATACTTTTATTATTATTTTTCAATAATAATTATAATACAAAAAAAATACTACAGTATTTATTCATCTTTGTTAGCTGAGGTCTATTAAATAATTTGAATGGATACAAGAAAAATACTTATTTCAAAATTCATATTCAACAATAATTATAATAATAAAATAATAAAAACATTTAAATATTGCAGTATTTATTAATCTTTGTAAATGTTAGTCTATAAAGGTTAGTCTATATTAGTGTAGGTCTATTAAATATTAATGGATACAAGAAGAATATTTTATTTAAAAAAATCATTTAATAATAATAACAATAAATAAATTATTATTAATATGAACTATATTATTAATATTAACTACTAGTACTATTACTACTACTAATAATAACAATACTAATAAAAATAATCATTCTAATGTCTATTTCTAGAAACTAGTTAATCTACAGCAGCTGTACTGACCCGTGTGTAGTTCTGGGAGTCCGGGGGCATCTCAGAAACCATGCTGAGATTGTTGGCGTTGCTGTTTGCTTCACTGGCTTTGTTCACGGGCCCCCTGCCACCCGCCTTGCCGTTCATTTCCGAATCAGAGCTCCTGTGAGTGCAAACACAAAGCCACTGAGCCATCCCAGCCTCTGACACAGTAACAAACTTCTCATCTGCCGGCGCTCAACACACCAATACAGAGAAATCATTTTCAAACCAATAAACTGAGCTCAAACTGCTGAAAAACTGAGGGATTATGGGAAGGAAGCACACAGGCATTCGGGGCGCAGCTATTTTTATTCCCAACTGGCACCGTCGCAAGGCCGCACCCCTGAGGTTGCAGTTTAAAAACAGGCCGATGGTTCACAAAGAATGTGATTGGAGTGGCGAAGAGAGGAGGAAAAAGAAAGAGTTTGTTGGTGGATGCAGTCCCAGGTCAATCATATTGATCTCCTTCCCGGGACGACCAGGCCATCTCCCAAAGCCTTCGATCCACCAACCAGCAAGATGAATTTACAATCCCCCAGAGCTGTCTAGCGGCTAAAGCTTCCATCTTGGAAAGCTTGCTGTAGCGCACGCTACCATCCGCAGTCAGTTTATAGCCATACGCAAGTCATTATGAGCCTCTGAAGCAAAGAACATCACATAAACACATATGGAATAGAGCATGAACACACAGATCAAATGAGGACATAAAAACACTCACAATCATTAGCACAAAGTGGGAACACGCACACGACAATAACAATTACTACATTAGGACATGAAACCCACACAAGAAACATCCCGGTGCTAATTATCTAGGCTTTATTTAGCCATCACTGCAAACAGCGGGTATGTTCCAGCAGCTTCCTGCGGTGTATCAGGAAATTAATAAAATTAAATCCTGGGTGGATCTCGGTTTTAATGGCATTGACCCTTATTAATGTGCTATTGGCTCTCGACTCCATATTATATAGATCAGGAGAAGAGTGGGATATTGGGAGAGGTAAGTGTTAAGTGTGTTTTCTTTGTCCAGGAGGAATGTTTTAGTAAATTTATAGAGGAAATCAGGGAAATCCTGACATGTTTATTCTCCACCTGTTATATGGTGTAGTTCAAGACTAATTAATCAAATGCTTTCAGTGTAATTTATCCTGACAGTGCTGTTTGTTTGTATATATTTATGTTTCCGCAAGTGTACAATTACTGTATAGCGGCTATTATGCAAAAAGGCAGACAAAACAGGGCTGGTCTGACAAGTAACAGTTTTTCTGTCTCGTCAAGGGCGTTCACACTGACATTTGCAGCAACAAAGAGACGGAAGTCATCCGTTTTCAATTAGCGTTGATGATTTCCAACGGCATGCATGACAGCGACCGTTAAGAATAGGTTTTTAGCGTGTTTTTAGCACCAAGTAAATGAATTACTTAATAAAATTTCGTCTTTACCTACAATACCTGTGATGGCAATCATTCATTCTAATCAAAAATCATTCTAATATGCTAATTTGTTGCTTTTTTATTTAAAATCAATGTTGAAAACTACGGAAGTCTGTTTCTGCCACTGAATAAAAAATGTAAAAAAGGTAGTTGCGACTTTTTATCTCACAATTCTGACTTTCTTCCCGCAATTACGAGTCTACATTATGCAATTACGACTTTTGAGGTCAGAAATGCGTGATATAAACTCGCAATGGCGAGTTATGAATTCAAATTTAAAGGACATAAACTCACAATTCCAAAAAACAAAGTCAGAATTCTGAGAAACAATTCTGAGTTTATATCTCGCAATTAAGACTTTAAAAAATGTAATTTCGAGTTAAGAACTGTGAGATATAAACTCGCATTTGAGAGAGAAAAAAGGCAGTTGCGAGAAAAAAAAATCTGAATTGCAAAATACAAATTGTGAGGGAAAAATCAAGTAAGAATTGTGAGATATAAACTTGCAATTCTGAGAACATATCAGTCTTTTTTACCCTCAAGTTTGGACTTTATATCTTACAATCGTGAGAAAAAAAAGTCAGAATTGCAAGAAAAAATCTGAATTGCGAGACACAAACTCGCATTTGTGAGAAAAAAGTCAGAATTGTGACCAAAAAAAAAAAAAAACGGAACTGCGAAATACAAACTTGCATTTGTGAAAAAAAGTCAGAATTGCGAGAGAAACAAAATCAGTTAAGTAAGAATTGAGAGGTATAAACTCACAATTCTGAGAACATATCAGTCTTTTTATCCCTCAAAATTGGACATTACATCTCACAATTCTGAGAAAAAAAAAATCTGAATTGCGATAAAAAAAAAAGTCGGAATTGCGAGATACAAACTCGTAATTCTGAGAACATATCAGTCTTTTCCCCTTAAAATTGGACTCTATATTTCACAATTTTGAGAAAAAAATCAGAATTGCCAGATACAAACTTGGATTTGCGAGAAAATAGTCAGAATTGTAATAAAAAAAAAAAAAAACAATTGCGAGACACAAACTTGCATTTGCGAAGAAAACCATCAGAATTGCAAGTAAAAAAAATCAGAACCGCGAAATAAAAACTCGCATTGACGAGAAAAAATGTCAGAACTGCAAGGAAAAAATAAGTAAGAATTGTGAGATATAAACTCGCAATTCTGAGAACATATCAGTCTTTTTTCAGAAAAAAAAATTGCTACATATAAACAAACAAAAGTCAGATTTGCGAGAAAAAAATAGAATTGAGAGAAACAAACTTGCATTTGCAGGGACAAAAATTCACAATTGTGAGAAAAAGAAATCCGAATTGCAAGAAAAACGTCAGAATTGCAAGATAAAAATCTAAATTGCGAGATACAAACTCGCATTTGAGACTTTATATCTTGTAATTATGACATAACTCACAATTCTCTGAAAAAAAGTCAAATTGTGAGGTAAAAAGACATTTTTCTTGCAATTGTGAGTTTATATCACACAGTTCTGAGGAAAAAAAAAGTCTAAATTGTGACTTCATATTTTGCAGTTCTGACTTTATAACTCGTAATTGCGAGTTTATATCAAAATTCTAAGAAAAAGGTCATAACTCTGAGATAAAAAGTTATTTTTTTAATAACCTTTTTTTTTTTTTTTCAGTGGCAGAAACAGGCTTTCCTTTTTTCTTCTGATGAATATAAACTTCAAAATAACAGCTTTTATTAGAAACAGAATTTTTTGTAACCAATGTAAAAGTCTTCACAATGACTGCTGAATAAAACTATTAATTTATTACACTTACAAATCTTGTCTTAAAAATGGGGATGGTACTACAGTGCATTTAAAAAAAAAATTGCATACCCTGGCAAAGAACTCTTTGGACTAAATGCATAATTGCAGTCACTTTTAAAGGAAGACACTCATTGAGCTTGTTATCAGAAATAATTAAACATGTCCAAGCTTAACTGCACAATAGTTTACAAGCTCTTATTCAACATTCATACATTTAGTGAAGGAAGTATAAAACTAGCAACAAATGAATCACTTACAGCAAGGCTTTCAAAGGTCCGTTGTCTTCCAGGTGTGTCTGGATCACTTGCTGGTGTCCAGCTGTTCCATTAGGGTCATTTTGACTAAAAAAAAAAAAAAAAAAAAACACAGGATTTCATAGACAAACACTTTTCAAGTCCAGCCACAACAATCCTCTGAAAACTGTGTCTGGAAGGATATCAAGCCAACAGCAGCTGGAACTGATTTGTTTAAGATGCTCCACAACTCGTTCTCGTTGCTTCAAACCTGTTTCACAGCAGGCCACTTCCCTTCTTTATTAATAATTCAGCATTACAACATCAGGTCCGATCAATACATGGCCACTTTCTTTGTAAGTCCATATGAGACAACTACTGTGGAAATTAATGGCTGTCAGCCCTTGTGAAAGAGTGCGTTAAGTGTGGACAGCTTTGCGCTCAATGTCAAAATATCAACAAGAACTGTTCTAGCAGAATAACATGTCAGAATTCATATACACCTATTATGCTGAGTCTACATTCATGTCTTTTGTCCATATACAACGCCTGAGGCCTGGAGTTCAGCTTCCTGTCACACTTTCTCTAACCTTAGCTCGTGCGTACTCCCTGTGGATGTGCACTTGTAACTCGTCTCTCGGGTGTAAATCCTACAAGTGTTTTCATTGCTGCGTGTCACTTTCCTGGCTATTGATTTTACAACTGCTGAACAGGGAGCAAGCAAATACTTTTTCTCTGTTTTCTGTTTCACTCAGAGTAGCATGGATGCAGAAACATCAAAACTAGCATTTAGAGGAGATCCAAGCCATAAAATATAATTTTAGTCTTTCAGTAAGAGTGAAAACTAGACTTCAGGAAACAAATTTTACATCGGACAAGTGCAGCGTTGTTATTGTGAACTGAAACTATATTGTTTAAGGATTAGTTCACTTCCAGAATAAAAATTCAAAATGTCATCAAAGATGTTCATGTCTTTCTTTCTTTAATCGAAAAGAAGGTTTTTGAGGAAAACAATCCAGGATTTTTCTCCATATAGTAGGACTTGAATGGGAGCCAACGGTTTTAATGCAGCTTCAAAGGACTTTAGTTGAGCTAGTGCAAGACAAGCATTTGTGCTTACAAAGTATAAACATTTTTCATTTATTTTTTAGAAAATGACTGATCGTTTCGCTAGATAAGATCCTTATTCCTTGGCTGGGATCGTGTGGAGCTGTACTGAAACTGCAATTTGGACCTTCAACCCATTGGTCCCCATTGACGTCCACTATATGGACAAAAATCCTCAAAAACCTTCCTTTCTGTTCGACTGAATAAAGAAAGACATGAACATCTTGGATGACGTGGGGTGAGTAATTTATCAGATTTCTTAATTCTGGAAGTAAACTAATACTTTAATTGAAATAAAGCTGCAATAAAATAAAATGTAAATATGAGATGAAAAAAATAGAAAATTAGGAAACTGGAAAATTTTAGATTAACTTTTAGTTTATGCCGTCAAGTGCAAAAATTTCTAACAATAAAACTGAAATAAAAACGTAATTAAAGTTTGATAGAAATATTTAAAAATGAATTAAGCAACATAAAATGACAAAAACTTAAATTAAAATGAAAACATACAAATAACTAATAAGTACTAAAATGACAAGTGGTGACCCAAGACAGCACTAAAAATATTTGAGAATGAGAGCATGTCATACAACCTATCCATGTTGGCAGCTGTCTAATTTAGCTAGTTAAATCAGCTAGAGCTAAAATTATTGGAGACCAACAGCAAACTATATTGTGTTTTCTTCTCCCTTTTAAAAGTTTATACGCCTGTTTATTATGCTACTCTAACGATGCAGAATTATAGCACATGGCTAATTGCATTTTATTATTTGCATAATTTAGCAATGATTTTCCCTGCTGTTTTCATGCCATGGTAAATGTACTGTAAATAAGTGAAGACCAAAAAAAATGAATGCATTAAATGTAATGACTGTGAAATGTAGAGAACTTCACATGACAATAATGACCAACTAGCTAGAGTTACATCCATATTCAAACCAGACATGACTGCTAAGCTACAGTAACTTGACCCAATGACCTCTATATGGCTTTTCACACTATGCTTATTCTGGGGTTGAAAAAAAGTTAACTTAATTCAAAGAGCTTTGAGAAGTTCACTTCCAGAACAAAAATTTACAGATAATTTACTCAACCCCTTGTCATCCAAGATGTTCATGTCTTTCTTTCTTCAGTTGTAAAGAAATTATGTTTTTTGAGGAAAACATTTCAGGATTTCTCTCCATGTAGTGGCCTTCTATGGCGTCCCAGAGTTTGAACTTCCTAAATTTAGTTTAAAATGCAGCTTCAACGGGCTCCAACCAATCCCAGTCGAGGAAGAATGGTCTTATCTAGTACAGTTTATACACTTTTTAACCTCAAATGCTTGTCTTGTCTAGCTCTGCGTGAACTCTGTGCATTCCGGGTCAATAAAGTTAGGGTATGTCGAAAAGCTCTTTCTTGGCTGGGATCATTTAGAGCCCTTTGAAGCTGCATTTAAACTGCATTTTGGAAGTTCAAACTCATGGGTACCATAAAAGTCCACTATATGATGAAATGTTCAGTGTTGAAAAAACAATTTCTTTACGACTGAAGAAAGAAAGACATGAACATCTTGGATGAGAAGGGGGTGAAAAAGTTATCTGTAAATATTTGTTCTGGAAGTGAACTTCTCCTTTAAGATATTTTTGTCTAAAACAATAATATCTGCATTTTTTCAGTCTTTGCAGTTGTTAGCTACTGTTTGAACTAAAGACACATTTGACATTGTCTATATTTGTGAAGGTGCTAGCATGTTACGGCGAGCTAGTTAGCAACCGACAACCAATCTTAAACTAAACAATTCTTGCTGCATGAAAAATTCATGTAGAGTTGGATAAACTTTCATGCTCTGTTAATTTCATTAACAGAGAAAAGGTTAATAATGTAGCCAACAGTGCTACCGAATTTGGCGACAATTCCACATGTACAAGTCACATACTTAACTTGTCCAATGATATTAACCTTATAAATATTACAGATTTGGAATCTGAATCCTGACAACCCTAGATCAATGTGCTAACCAATGGCTAAAAAGTCCCTCGGGTAACAGTTTCTTGAATCTCCTGTAGCGACACTAGACTTGAGGCCCTTATATCCATCTCGCTCTTGTCCTATCACTTCAGTTTGATGTTATTCCTGCATACAGCAGAGTCACCTCTTTAGTGTTGTTTAAGTGGGGCATAGAAGTGCACTCGAACAACATGCCAAATTCTTGGCATCAACCACTTAAGAACAACAGAAACAGAAATCAGAGTCTGTGCAGTCTCTGTATACACAGACACACAACACACGCGGCCCAATAGGCAAAACAAGCCAAAAATACACTCATGCTGAAGGCATCTACCTCTTGACAACAATAAGGTACATATAACAGAGCCCAGCGCTCCATATAACATCAGAGGACAAACGATTAGATAAATCTAGCACAACAGCCTAGCCACCAAAATCAGGTTGAGGTGTGTGAGCGCACATGTGCACGCTCCAATGTGGTCTTGCAACTGTGCACGCTCGCTCGTGTGTAACCTATAAACCTACATAGAAGCACAAGCTCATAAACGTCGCTAATATGACCACTAATCAATGCTAGAGTCGTTAGCGAACAAGAAGTGATTTAGCGTCATCGGAACGAAGCTTATAAAGGCATCCACGCTGGAATCCAGGAAGGACGCAAATGAGGTGCCAATGCAATTCAAACTTCACGCGAATAAATCTCGTAAAGATAGTCGACAGGAAAGCCGGCACTGCATTGCAGTCCTGCCTGACCTCCAGCTCAGAGTTTTCCCTCACACCGCTGTCTGCCGCTATAAACTCGCTCCCAACATCCTGCCTTACCTACCTCACTCGCCGGTCCGCGCGGAACTTCAGCATTTTCCCCCGGATCAATCATATAAGTCAGTGGGACGAGGCCAGGTGGAGAGAAATGCAGGTTTGTGATGCCGACAGCAGCGAGGAGCTGTAGGGTGTTGGATACAATAATTGCTGTCCTCTTTTCTCTCCTTGAGCATGTGTGCTGTTGCCAGCCAGCTTTACACACACACACTCTCTCTCTTTTTCTCCCTCACTGGCTCAACCTCTATATCTCATTCTGGCTCTCTTGCCTTCTAGATCTGCTCGGCTCAGCTTATTTGGTTACTGGTTTCGTCCGACTCTCTCTCTCTTCCTCGCACACACACGTGGGGCCTCCTATCACAGATCAGATTGAGATGTAGATGCTACCCCCAAGGCTAACCGAGGTGGAGTCATGACCAGAACTCCCCTGGGATGTCCATGACAGCCTTGGCTGTGGTGAAGGGGAGTGGCCGAGGCAAAAAACAAAAGACGTTACCCACTCAGGTGGACAGGTCTGCATCTGCACCAGCCCCCTGTCAAACCTTACCCAGAGACACACACATTGCTCACGCACGGAAATAATTAGATCTGTATCTCACACCGAGACAAGCTCAGCATTAAAAGCACTAAGTCAGAGTCAGGCATATTAAAATGTCACTTTGTCATATATACTCATGTCAGATTGACTTTAATTATGTCTATGGACATATATTCAACCATTTTCCCCCACTCTAATGACTCAGTCATTTATCTTCGAGTAAGGGGTAACTGCAGAAAAAAAATGCTTAATTGGAAATAAGGCAAGTATCAGCATTATTATTACAGACCTATAACCCTAAGCAGCGAACTTTGGCTTATACCTTGTCACAAATTATACTTTATTAATGACTAAAAATAAATGAATACAAAATTAAGGAAAAAAACACCATAGATTTATTTTGAAGGTAGGGTGTATACCGTATCTAGACACCAGAATAAGCCCACCTATTCTAACTCAGCCTAGTAAGCAATCACCCAGCAACCACCCAGAACACCCTAGCATCCGAAACACTCCAGAAGCCAACCATCCAGCAGCCCCCAAGAACACCCTAGAGACCATAGCAATCAACCAGAAAACCCTAGCAACCACCTAGCACCCATCCAAAACATCCTATCAATCACCTAGCAACACCCAAGTACACCATGGTACCCCTTGGAGACCCTAGAAGTCACTCAGAACACCCTAGCAATCACTGAGAAACCCCTATCAACCACCTAACAAAAATCCAAAACACCGTAGCAGCCACCCAGAAACCCCCAAGAACACACTGGCAACCCCTTGGAGATCCTAGAAATCACCTAGAACACCCTAACAATCACTGAGAAACCCCTATCTACCACTTAAAAACCATCAAAAACACCCTAGCAGCCACCTAACTATCATTCAAAACATCCTAGCAGCTACCTAAAAACCATCCAGAAACACCCTGGAAACCCCTTGGAGACGTTGTCACCCAGAATACCCCAGCAATCACTGAGAAACCCTTATCAGCCAACTAACAACCATCCAAAATAAGAAGAGAAACCCCCAAGAACACCCTGGAAACCCTAGATGCTAATCCAACCCTAGAAATCACACAGAACACTCTAGCAATTACTGAGAAACCCCTATCAACCACTTAACAATCATCCAAAATACCCTAGCAGCCACCTAATAACCATCCAAAATACCCTAGCAGCCACCCAGCAACTCCCAAGAACAACCTGGAAACCCCTTGGAGACCCTAGAAATCACCCAGAAGACCCTAGCAATCACTGAGAAACCACTATCGACCACCGAACAAACATCCAAACCAACACAGCAGCCACCTACCAACCACCCAGAAACCCCCAAGAACACCATGGAAACCGCTTGGAGACCTTATCACCCAGAATACCCTAGCAATCACCTAGCACTAATCAAAAACATCCTAGCAACCACCTAGCAACACCCAAGATCACCCTAGCAACCCCTGGGAGACCCTAGAAATCACCCAGAACAACATGGCAATCACTGACAAACCTGATCAAACCTGATCGACCACCTAACAACCATACAAACCACCCTATCAGCCACCTAGCAACCACCCAGAAACCCCCAAGAACACCCTGAAATCCCCTTGGAGACCTTAGAAATCACCCAAAACACATTAGCAGTCATTGAGAAACCCAGTACATAAAACCATTTTAGCATCTACTAGCAACCACTCAGAACCCCCATTAAATCATTAATCATGTAGCAACCCCCTAACAACTCCCTAGATACCACACCAAGTACACCCTAGTGACCATTTTACATCATGGCAACAACTCAAAACACTAGCATTTTGGAAGTATTTTTTACATGGTTAACTACCACTTGACTAGTTTCTAGTAGAAGTAAAAGACCCTAGAAATCACCCAGAATACCCCACCAACCTCTAATCAACCACCCTAGCAACAGCTTTTCATTAAAGTAACTATCGAAAACATCCTAGCAGGCATCTAGCAACTACCCATCACCCTAGCAACCACTTTGCACCCTAGAAACCATCCAAAACATTCTAGCAGGCATCTAGCAAATACTCATCAACCACCAAATACACACTAACAACACACTGGCAAGCACTTTTCCCCCTAGCAACCTCCAAGAACACACTAGCAAGTACTTTCCACCCTAGCAACCATCAAGAGCACACTCGCAACCACCACCCCAGCAACCATGAAGAACACACTAGCAACCACTTTGCACCCTAGCCACCATCAAGAACAACCAAGCAAGTACTTTTCACCCTAGCAACCATCAGGAACACACTAGCAACCACTTTCCACCATAGTAACTATTCAAAACATCTTGCAGGCATCTAGCAACTACCCATCACCCCAACAACCACTTTGCACCCTAGCAACCATCCAAAACATCCTAGCAGGCACCTAGAGACTACCCATCACCCTATCAACCATCAAGAACAAACTAGCAACCACTTTTCACCCTAGCAACCATCAAGAACACACTAGCAACCACTTTGCACCCTAGCAACCATCAAGAACACACTAGCAACCGCTTTCCACCCTAGCAACCATCAAGAACACACTAGCAACCGCTCTACACCATAGTAACTATCCAAAACATCCTAGCAGGCATCTAGCAACTACCCATTACCCAAGCAACCACTTTGCACCCTAGCAACCTTCCAGAACAGCCTAACAGGCACCTAGAAACTACCCATCATCCTATCAACCAAGAACATAATCAAGAACATAATAGTAACCACTTTGCACCCTAGCAACCATCAAGAACACACTAGCAACCACTTTTCACCCTAGCAACCATCAAGAAGACACTAGCAACCACCACCCCAGCAACCATCAAGAACATCCAAAACATCCTAGCAGGCATCTAGCAACCACCCATCACCTATCAACCACATAGCAACCCCATCACATTTCCCTGGATACCCTAGCAACCACTAAGAACATCCTGGCAACCACTTTACTCTGCGGCAATCACCCACAACACTCTAGCACTGTCACAGTCATTTTATACAGTCAAACACCACTTGACTAGTTATATCATAGTTTTGAAGTGAACTGTTTCACTGTTTAGTGACTGTAGAAAGACTATCAGTTAATATCTCTGTGAACTAGATCAATAAGGAATTAATTGTATCCGTCCATGCAGATAAAAGAAGCCAGTGGCATCTGCTGAGGTCAGTCTTACGCTTTGCCTCACTGAGGTGCATCAGAGCTGTCAAGTCCACTATAAACACATGACGGTTGTCCCAATTCTTCTATCTGTGGGCTTCAATTATAAGTGGTCTCACCAGATGGTCTCCGTACTGCGGCCCCCACTGTGGACGCATATGACAGGGACATGTACAAACAGGAGGCGGAAGATAACCTGTCCCTCTGAGAGGACTGCCTACAAATTGATACCCCCTCCTCACCCTGGATTTCAAACCTTCATATCCATATCTTGCTTTGTTTAAATTATGTTTATGAATATTTTAACTGAACTCTTGAATATTTGAACCAACCCTATAGACCTCTCATTAATCATTTACATTCCTGCTAATCCATAAGCATTCGTTCTTCAGCCACAATCCTTTCTTAAACCTTGGATATAAAGAGCGAGCTTTCATTCAGCCGAGCTGGTATGGAATGTACCATATAAGCCTGTAATGTGTTTATTTTTTGCTGTACCGGACGACACGTGGCATGCCGAGTCTAAACAGCACTTCCATTTGCTAACAATTTACCTGCTGTGTTTGTGCTGTTAAAAACGTCCTCCTATGCTGCGCTTAGTATCGAGAGCTGCACACTCAAATTAAAAGTGTCCTTGCGGTGAAAGAGTGAAGGTCAGCCAGAGAGCCAGTTTGTCATCTGCGCTTGCGGATTCAAACGATTCGTATGAGCGCTGTCTCCACGAACAGCGCCCACTCAAAGATCATCTGGGAACACCACAGACAATACACGGTTTATGTTTTGTGCAGGGGTGGAATTATGATTATGGTTATGAATTATAATGTCTACTCATTTAGATTGGCAAGATGGAAATCTAACTGAGTGTTATTTTTGTGAATAATGAGTCATAAAATAATCTTCGCTGTCAACACTAGGATTTGAAAATGGAAGAGAAGGTAATACTGTGGGGTGAGACCACTTTGAGATTATGGGAAGTAAATGAAGAATCATTAAAAATATTGAAATATTCTTAACTACTGAATTAAATGTTTTTAAATTAACTTTTAAATGAAAATAATTAAAATAACATTTCAAATGAACAAGTAAAAAAACAAAACAAAAAAAACAGTTTTGACACATTAAAAAAAAGTTGTTAAAAATACAGAATGCCAAATTAAAATATTTTAATATTAATATTTAAAATATTCAAAATATGGGATTTAATGTCAAAGTAAATGAAGAATCATTTAAAATATTGAAACATTTTAAATATGTATACTCAAATGCTCAAACATGGGTTTTAATGGTAAAAAAAAAAAAAAAAAAAAAAAAAAACTTACAGAAATACTGAATTAAATATTTAAATATCAAAATTAATTTAAATAAACTTTAAAATTAAAATAATTAAAATAACAGTTAAAAAAAATGTTTTTGAAACATTTAAAAGAAAGAGTTGTTAAAAAATACAGAATGGCAAACTTAAAATATTTAAATATTATTATTTAATATTAAAAATATGGGATTTATTATCTAAGTAAATAAAGAATCATTAAAAACACTGAAATATTCTTAAATAATTACAAAAATATGTAAATATTAAATTATTATTTTTAAAATACTCAAACATGGGATTTAATTACAAAAAAAAAACAAAAACAAAAAAAAAATATATATATATAAACTTACTGAATCACAGAAACACTGCATTAAATCTATTTAAATATTAATATTAAAAAATTAAAAATGAAAATTTCTTAACATTTTTAAACATATAAACGAAAGAGTTGTTACAAATAAAAAATATGTAAATATTAATATTTAAAATATTACAAATATAAGTTTTAATATCTAAGTAAATGTAGAATCATTAAAAACACTGAAACATTCTTAAATACCGAAATCAAAAAATAATATGTAATTAAATATATTTAAATATTAATATTAATTAAATGTAACTTTAAAATTAAAATAATTAAAATAACATTTTAAATTTAAAAAGTTAAAAAAAAAAATGTAACATTTAAAATAAAAGAATTAAAAATACATAATTGCTAAAGTGAAAATAATTAAATATTAATATTTAAAATATTCAAATATGGGATTTAACTTTTTTTTTTCTTATTTTCCTAATTAAAGTTTATTCTTATTTTGATTAAAATATTATAAAAAAGAAACATTTTTCAATAAAATAAAATTAATTAATTGACTCAATTTATTCAACTCAATTATTTTTACTAAACTTTTCAGTCTGATAATTTGTAACGAAATTCTTTGCATTAAAAAAGAAAACACAAAACAGAGCGATCTCAAACTTCCAGACCTCGATGTAGTTCATCTGTATATGTTAGATTTGAATATTTATTACAGATTTGTGCACTTAAGACCTTTAAAACACACCGAGCTACATGTCTGACAAGTTAACCCTGAACATCACCACTGCTATTTCATCCTGTCAGATCTACAGTGCTCCTGTAAAAGGAAGCAGCGTGTTCTGGCTGCTGGTGTTCAGCACACTGACAGGTTTTCAGGTTTCAGCTGCGAGTAAAATCCAACGTTAGACCTGACAGTCTCTCGCTCCCCTGCCATAGAGACAGAAACGAGAGGCATGGCACAGTGCTCTTAAGCTTCTCATCTCCCTGTCATATCATCAGACAGGTCTGCAAAAGCATATCTGGTGCAAAAAAGGATAGCAGGGAACTTCCTAGAATCACACTGGCCCACAGTCCATCGTTAAACCATAAAGGGAGGCGCAAATGTATCCGTAATGTCATTCTCCAGCAACGTTATTAAAAAGATGCTAATGAGATGGAGGAAAATGATGAATGGGATGTGTGTGTACGTGCCTGTACATAGAAATGTGTGCATGCACGTGTTTTGATTCCTTCGAGATGATGCAATCGCAAGCCCCTCCTCTGACCTCAGTACAGCCAAGATGGTGGCGGCGAGCAACATCACTATTGCCACATCACAGCGACCACATCCTCACCGCCAGCGCGCGTGCCAGAGGATGAGTGGGAAGAAAGGCGAGAGGGGGTTGGAGGGATGATAAGAGGGAAGGAGGGAGGGATGAGGGATGAATAATTAGACTTGAGAGCTGCCTCCAATGAGCTTGCAGCAGCAGTCTCGCACAGCGAACCACAAAGCGGTCCGCTGAAATTTAATCACTGGCTGTTTTCTGAAGCTCACAACAGCAACATTTCTGCTGAGTTTATTTCAGGGATAAAGATGGAGCGAATGGCTGACTAATGTTTGTCCATAGGCATGTACATACACACGGATAGATATAATGCTTGACTTCAAAGGCAAATTGAATCATGAATAATAATATGACCTTGCTTTAAGTCATTTTAAACCGTATTTGTTTTCTTGGAGATGTGTGAAAGAGTAAACCTGGTGTTTCAGCTGTTTTCCTAGCAACAGCAATCTTGACATCACACACGCATGTTCACACTCACATGCAATGACCCGCATTGAGGACGTCAGAGACAGAGCCATTAATAGAGGTACTGTATCACACACACTTACAGAAAAATAAACCATCTGTGATATATGCATGATGACAGAACAGTTTTATAGAAGGTGGGGCACATGATGAAATAAGGTTACAAAAGGACAAAAAAAATGATCTAACTTTGTAAATGTAATTATCTTGATTCTTATTTTTGTATTGTTTTCAAGAAATATTACAATTTCAGGAAACAACTGAAACAATTGTTCAAGTCTTTTATGCTCACTGAAGCATAGTTTATGTGAATAAAAATACAGTAAAAAAAAATATTTTAATATTATATTAAAATATGAATTACATTAAAATTTATAAACATTAACATTTTATTTAAATTAATTTTCATGTAATACGTGTGTTGACAAAGCTGAATTTTTCAGCAGTCATTATTCCAGTCTTTAGTGTCATATCCTTCAGAATTTTTTCTGATATGCTGATTTGTGCTCAAGAAATATTTCTTATCATTACTGAAAACTATGGAAGCCTATTTTTGCCACTGAGTAAAAAAAATAAAAAAGCTAATTGCGATTTTCTCATCTCACAATTCTGACTTTTTCCTCACAATTGCAAGATGTAAACTAGCAGTTTTGACTTTCTCAGAATTGCGATATAAACACCCAGTTGAAAGTTATAAAGTCAGTATTGCGTGATATAAACTAGCAACTGCAAGAAAACTCAGAATTGCGAGAAAAAGTCAGAATTGCAAGATACAAACTCACATTTATGAGAAACAATGAGATTGTGAATTGAGAGATACAGTCATGGCCAAAAATATTGGCACCCTTGCAATTCTGTCAAAAAAAAAAATGCAACCCTTCTCTCAGAAAATTGTTGCAGTTGCAAATGTTTTGGTACTCACATGTTTATTTTTTTTTTTTTTTTGTTTGCATTGGAACAACACAAAAAATGAAAACAGAGAAGAAAAGTCAAATCTGATACAATTCCAGATAAAACCCAAAAAACGCAACGGACAAAATTATTGGCACCCTTAACTTAATATTTAGCACACCCTTTGAAAAAAATAACTGAAATCAATCGCTTTCTGTAACCATGAATGAGTTTCTTACATCTCTCTATTGGAATTTTGGACCACTTTTCTTTTTCAAATTGTTCCTGCTCCAGGTCTTTCATATTTGAAGGATGCCTTCTCCCAACTGCTGTTTTGAGATCTCTCCACAGGTGTCCTATGGGATTCAGATTTGGACTTAGACTGCTGGCCATTTCAGCTCCAGCACTTTGTTTGTAACCATTTCTGAGTGCTTTTTAAAGTGTGTTTTGGGTCACTGTCCTGCTGGAAGACCCATGACCTCTGGTGAAGATGCAGCTTTCTGACACTTGCCACTACGTTGCACCCCAAAATTCTTTAGTAATCATCAGATTTCATGATACCGTTCACATACTCAAGGCATCCAGTGCCAGAAGCAGCAAAGCAACCGCAAAACATTTTTTAACCTCGACCATTTTTGACTGTAGGGACTGTGTTCTTTTCTTTGAAGGCCTCATTTCTTTTTCTGTAAACAGTGCCATGATGTCCTTTACCAAAAAGCTCTACTTTTGTCTCATCTGTCCACAGTACGTTCTCCCAGAAGGATTGTGGTTTTGTCACATAAGTTTTGGCAAACTCCAGTCTTGCTTTTTTATGCCTTTGTGTCAGCAGTGGTGTCCTCCTGGGTCTCCTACCATAGCATCCCTTTTCATTCAGATGGTGACGGATAGTGTGAGCTGACACTGTTGTACCCTGTGTCTGCAGATCAGCTTGAATTTGTTTGGAAGTTAATTGGGTTCTTTATCCACCATTCAAACAATCTTTCGTTGTAATTTTTCATTCATTTTGCTCTTCCATCCACGTCCAGGGAGGTTAGCTACAGTGCCATGGGCTGTAAATCTCTTGATGATATTGCACACAGTGGACACAGGAACATTAAGATCTCTGGAGATGGACTTGTAGCCTTGAGATTGTCCATATTTTTTCCACGTTTTTTTCTCTCAAATCCATAGACAACTCTTTACACTTCTTTCTTTTCTCCATGCTCAGTGTGACACACAACACAAAGGTTGAGTCAACTTTTCTCCATTTTAACTGGTTGCAAGTGTGATTACTATATTGCCCAAACCTGTTACTTGCCACAGATGTGTCTAAATACAAATTACAGGAGCATCACATGCTTGAAAAGCAATTATTTCTTACAATTTTGACAAGGTTCCAATAATTTTGTCCAGTCCATTTTTGAGTTCTGTGTGAATTTTTATCAAGTTTGACTTTTCTTCTCTGTTTTTTTTTTTGTGTGTGTCGTTGCAGTGCAAACAAAAACAATAAGCATGTGAATACCAAAACATTTGCAATTGGAACAATTTTCTGAGAGAAGTGTTGCATTTTCTGACAGAATTGCAAGGGTGGCAATATTTTGGGCCATGACTGTAAAAACTTGCATTTGTGAGAAAAAGTCAGAATTGCGAGATACAAACTCACATTTGCGAGAAAAAAATCATAATTGCCAGATATAAACTCGGAATTGCGAGAAAAAAGTCAGAATTGGAAGATACAAAGATGGAATTGTGAGATACAAACTCACATTTGCGAGAAAAAAGTCAGAATTGCCAGATATAAACTTGGAATTCAGAGAAAAAATCTGAATTGTGAGAAATAAATTCGGAATTGCAAGAAAAAAAGTCAGAACTGCGAGATACAACCTCGCATTTCTGAGAAACAATGTCACAATTGCGAGATATAAACTTGCATTTGTGAGAAAAAAAAGTCAGAACCACGAGATATAAACTCGCAGTTACGAGAAAATGTCAGAATTGTGAGATACAAACTTGCATTTGCAAGAAAAGTCAGAATTGCGAGATATTAACTTGGAATTATGAGAAAAAATGCGATAAAATAGCGATATACAAACTCACATTTTCAAAACAAAAGTCAGAATTGTGAGATATAAATTCGGAATTGCGAGAAAAAAGTCTGAATTGCGAGATACAAACTCGCACTGACGAGAAACGATGTCAGAATTGTGAGATACAAACTTGCATTTGCAAGAAAAAAAGTCAAAATTGCGAGTTTTTACCTCGCAATATTATATGTCTTAATATTTTGTGGAAACTGCGATGCTTTTTTGCTAAATTATTATTTTAAATCAATCAGTCTTTACTGTCACTTTTGATCAATTTAATGCATCCTTGTTGAGCAAAAGTATAAATTTACTTTAAAAAAGTATTTTTGACAGTAGTGTACATTGAGCAAAATTAAGTGAGGATAATATTTAAAACCAGAAAAACTGGAAGAAAAATGGAATTCGAAACATTCTCTGAAAACAGCTCTTATATGTGTTGAAAGGAACACATTTTCTTTCTAGGTTGGGGATATTTAAGCTTGGGGCTGTTGGGTACAAAAGACAGGAAAACTTTTGGTTGTGAAACTTATGCAACTTTGTTTTAAGAAAGTTCAGATATCTCTACAGAAAAAACAAAACAAATACTGTGCTTTTCGCAGCGAAAAAATTGTGTGGGTGATCGCAGAGCAGCATATAAATTTGCTGCGAGTGGCTGTCCTCAGGGGGAGGCATCATGGGAACTGATACAGGGAGTTTCCAACTACTTCCCTTCATGTTCTTCAAAGCTAAGGTTACTGCCAAGAGCTGCCCAGGGCACAGACTCTGATCTCATAGCACAGAGAAAGATGGAAAGAGACAGAGAGAGAGGAAAGCAGTGGTAATAAAATAAAAGCGCAGAGGTGGGGAAATTTACCTGTGTCTAATTAATAATGGAGGCTGTGGTGAGTATCGATTGTTAAGACTCACCCAAATGGATCAATGCACACTGGTGGAAAAGGGCTGCTGACAAAGCTTTCTCTCAGGACTATCCTATTGAGCATTGTGCTCAGTGCGGCATGGGACCATCCATTAAAATGCTTTTCGTTTAATGCAACAGCATTTAATATCTGATCTAAAGGAACAGTTCACCCAAACATAAAAACCAGTCAGCATTTACTCACCCTCATGTCATGACAAACCCACATGCAGTTTGTTTTCTGTGGAACATGAAAGTAAAACTTGTTCCATAATGACCACATGACTCCAAAACAGACAAAGCAGTGAACACAAATGAAAAGTAATTTGTTTCTTACTTTAGAAAACACAAGAACCACTTTTATGAAGCTTTTAATTGAGGGAAAAAATAGGATACAGCTTTGAAAAGATATGAGGGTGAATAAATAATGACCAAATTTTAATTTTTAGGTGAACCGTCTCTTTAACGCTCAGTCAGCCCTCTTGCAAAGCAAAAGTTTATGCTGCAAGCTATGAAGAAATGAAATCCTGAAGCTATAAAATTTCCAATAAGCTCATCACTCAAACGTTATCACCACTGTCTATTTGGTTTATTAATTTGATTGTTAGTAGCTTCGCAAAGCCTGACTCAATAAATCAGAAATATTAAACACGCACCTAAGCGACGGATAAGAAATAATGGGTAAAACTGGCTCCGGGCCACGAAAACACAAAGCTTACATGACAACTCGGTAAAATGATTCACAGATCGGTCTTCCAGGAGGGCACAAATATCCCTCCTGCCGTCCGGCAGACGGTAAATCTGTCCGACACGCCCTGATGACATCACCGCGGTGGAGAGTGATTAGTGCCCACTATCAGGTTTGCTGGCCGAAGCGCAAATCCATCTCCATCTCCCTCCCCCTCTTACTCTCTTTCTCCGTTTCTATTGGAAATACAGACGGGCACTGTGCTTTCCCTGACCAAGTCAAACAATACGTTCCAGGACATTGCTGAGCTATGCTTTCTTTGGTAACTGTGAGATTCATTGCACAACAGTGCTTACGATATTCCTGTAATTTCAGGTGGGACTGTGTATGTTTACTTATGGAGAGACCTGGCAAGTATTCAGACTCTACACTGATATGCATACATTTATGATTCCAATAAAACAAGCTGCTTTATGATAACACTAATCATTGTGTCATTTATGATAATTGCGCCACATCCCGTTGCTTCATTTAAACAAACAATAGGTGCCTTATAATGAAAGGAGGATCATACAAAAACAAACAGACTCGCCTCGAAAAGGTCTGCGATTCCAGTTAGAAGTGTCAGAATGAATAAAGCAGGCCTTGGCTGCCCTGTCCGAAGCAGAAATCAGTCAAGTGTTGATGGAGGTGCAAGTGCAACAGTAAAATCAGATCAAGGGGAGATATGGGTAATCTAATCCCTCTGTTGGCAAAAATTCAACTTGGCTTTTATAACTGCTCTACAAGAGAATACAACCGTGTGTAGATTTATGTCCATACTAGGTTTTTCCCACAGTCCCAAGTCCGTTATGCTCACAAAAAGCTACAGAAAACTGAGAATAACGTGAAATGTTTAAAATAACTGTTTTCTGTTTCAGTGGATTGTAAATTGTAATTTATTCCTCTGATGTCAAAGCTGAATTTTCAGCATCATTACTCCAGTCTTCAGTGTCACATGAACCTTCAAAAATCATTCTGACATGCTGATTTGGTGCCTAAATAATATTTAAAATTATTATAAAGTACAGAAAAACTGCACAGTTGTTATTTTATCAGAATAAATAGAACGTTCAAAAGAACAGCATTTATCTGAATTACATTTTTTGTAACATATAAATGTTTTTACAGTCATGTTTGAACTGTTTGCACCCTTGTTGAATAATAATAGAATACCTGAATACTAAGCTGTGTATTAAGTAAGGAACAATGACGATGGGTCGTTACAGCTCGGGTGTGCATTATTTTATAATAGTTCAACAGAGTCAATTGTTCTGCTTATATTATGGTTACCACACCTCAAATATTGTTCAGATGATATGTTTTAAGACATTAGTCAGGTTTTTGTCCTTAACATGCTTTTGTGAGTATTATCTGTCTGTTATTAGACAGACAGAGAGAGAGAGAGATAAAGAGTGTGTGAGTCTATGCATCTCCCAACAGTGTTCGGCTACTACTCATAGCGAAACTGCAAGTTCATCATCTTCAAGAACAGTGCCGTTATTAGTGAGAAATAATGTAACTTTTTTTTTTAAAGTTATATTTTTGGGATTTTTATGCCTTTTATTAGATGGGACAGTAGAGAGCAGACAGGAAAGTATGGGGTGGAGAGAGAGGGGGTGGGATCGGCAAAGGACCGATCGCTGTGAGCACAGTTGTGTTTACATGTTACAAGTTTCTGTGCTAATGTATGTTTCTGTATGTGCGTTTATAAGGGAGACAGAGCGGGAGAAAGAGTATATTTCCGTACATAAACATAATTTTGTGGCAGAAACGGAAAAATGTGGTGATTTTATCCTATTGTTTAATATATTTAATAGCTTGGTTAGTGTCATTGTGGTTTTCGGTTATTTTGCTGTTGTAGGCTTTGACCTTTGAAATAACTGAAATCATTTGGCGAAGTGACACAGACATGCTATGTAGTCAAGACCTGTCTGGAACTACTTTTTCGTGCTTTTCTCTGAAAATAATTGCACACCTTAGAAAGTTCGTCAGCCAATCAGATTCAAGCATTCAGTAGTACCAAAGTATAAGCCAAAACTTGAAAGCAAAACTTGTATGTAGATGTGCCTTATCTATATGTCCTTTCCTTGTTGTCTATTTACAATACTACCTGCACAAAATAATTTACAGTATTGTCCTATTTAAATAACAGCAAGTTATTGTTTGTCAAAAACATTTGGATGCAAGCAACATTTTGAATGAATGAATGAATAAATAATACACTACAAGTCAAAAGTTTTTGAACAGTAAGATTTTTAATGTTTTTCAAAGAATTCTCTTCTGCTCACCAAGCCTGCATTTATTAGATCCAAAATACAGCAAAAGCAGTAATATTGTGAATTTTAATTTTAATATTGTGTTGTATTTTTACTATTTAAAATAACTGCTTTCTATATGAATATATTTTAAAATGCAATTTATTCTTGTGATCAAAGCTAAATTTTCAGCATCATTACTCCAGTCTTCAGTGTCACAAGATCCTTCAGAAATCATTCTAATATGCTCATTTGCTGTTCAAGAAACATTTTTATTATTATTATTATTATTATTATTATCAATATTTAAAACAGTTTAGTACATTTTTTTCCTTTGCTAAAGCATGGAGTCAGTGCTGCTTGGAGTCAGTAGAAGGGGTAGTGGGGGGGGGGTTATAGAAATTAATACTTTTATTTAGCAAGGATGCTTTAAATTGATCAAAAGTGATGATAAAGGCATTTATAATGTTACAAAATATTCTATTTCAGATTAATGCTGTTCTTATGAACTTTGTATTCATCAAAGAAACCCGAAAAAATGCAACATATATGTAAATAAATGTAATATATAAATAAAAATAACAATTCTTATTTTTTTGAGCAGCAAATCATATTAGAATGGTTTCTGACGGATCATGTGATTGAAGTAATGATGCTAAAAACTCAGCTTTGAAATCATAGAAATAAATTACATTAAAATATTTTCAAATAGAAAAGAGTTATATTAAACAGTAAAAATATTTCAAACTTTTACTCTTTTTGCTGTACTTTGGATCAAACTAATGTGAGCTTGGTGAACAGATAAGACTTCTTTACAAAAAGAAACAGTTAAAATCTTTCAAAAACTAGTGTATTGTTTTTATAATAATGTCCAATGGGTATTTTACAAGTCCAAACTATGACATTGTGATATGTGTAATATTGTCAGATAAGATAAATAAGCCTTTGGAAATATAAAAATAGGATAAGGCAATAGGAAATAGTTTAGGTCATGAGCTTTAAGCTGTAACAGATTTGTTTTGGTAAAATGTTCTCATTAGTCCTCTCGTAACCTCTTGTGAGTTGCAGGATCCTTCAACTTAACCAGGGTCCATCAAGGACCTTGTATACTCTTGAGACAAGAGATTAAGAATGTGGCAATATCCTTTTAGGAACACAGGGGAGTTAGCAAATCCCCAGCCACAAGACATGGCTTAAGAATGAGACTGGGGTTAAGGCAAAGAATGTAAGCACACACATGTCACCACAACTTCATGCAAAGAATGCGTCCTTTGACCTGCATCTCAGACAGACAAACACAATTACATCTTCAGACGAGATCCGGATTTCAAAATCACAAAACAACAGCGACACTGCATGGGATGTAGGAAGTGCACATAAAGAACTCTACAAGCTAGATAATACTGGGTTTAAACTAGATTTGCAACCCTGAAACATAATGCCATAAAGGCAAGCAATCTATAAAAAATACAATATTGTTGGGAAGGTGACAGTTATGTGGTTGAGTGCAGTTTTAAAATGCATGCGGGACCAAATGTAGTAAAGCAATGGTTTATTGGGTTTATAAAATGTCCCATTCCTTCCAAACTTTTAAACTGCCTACTTTTGTTTTTAAGAAAACCCTTTTCATCTACCTGTGATGCTTGTAGTCACTACTAATGCAGTATTTTTTTATTTCTCCACCATAAACAATACAACATATCTTAATATAACGGATTAAATATTTAAAACATTTTTAGAGATGGAAATCGTAGACAAGAGAATCAATTTTGAACTTAGTTTTAAGCATCTTTGGTGTTATGTTGGTGCCTGCTAACACTAAAACTGGTGATTTATTTAAAAATAATCAATTTTGAATACCAGAATACTAGAAGGAATAATAGTAATCAGATCCAAATCAGCAAACAAACACACACTATGTTTCCAGAGCTCTTTATGCTGTGGTGGGTTTTTATGTAAACACATCTAGAATATTCACAGATAAGAATAGGAAATGTGCCGTGGTATTCAATTATTCAAAGGATTTAAACACACCCACGGCCTTGATAATTATTTCACATCATTTTCTCTTTGTGCTAACACAAAGCATTCTCACTTTAGAGCCGAGGCCAAATAGAAACTGCTGATAACATGTGGAAAATTAATTTGTCTGTGAAAAAATGTAAATAAATTCAACCCAGCACAAATGAACCCAGGTCAATACTGGAAATAATAAAATTCAAAGTTAACTAGGGTTTCGTTAGTTTAGGGGAAAAAATAACACTAAGCTCAATGAATCATGTGAATACAAGCACATAAGACATCCCTTACAAAATATTTACCACTGTAGCTGCCAAAATCCTGTAGTTTACTACTGTTATTGTTACTACTGTGGAACCATAACACATTAAATCTCCTTAAACAAAGCTTTCTGAAACTTTCATTTTAAGACAGTAATGGTTAATAAGTTATCACAGTTTTACAACTGCAAAATTCTGAGAGAAACTATGGTGCATTCTGGTATGCAAGTTATGGTGCGGTAAGTGATTTGAAGAAACGCAGCACCCGATTCTATTTACAAACTAATGTTCAAGACGAATGTTCCCTTGGTGATGGCATCTATATCAACTTGAGCTAATTCTGGAAACAAGTGCTAATTAAAAGTTTTCATTCCCTAAGCATGACTAAATTATCACATATAGCTCTGTTTTTGTTTGAACAGACTTTTTCATTCAATTACTTGCAATTCTGGCCACAGTGTTATTAAAGTAATTAACATGCTCCCAGTGTATAGCACAAATCAGACGCTGACAAAACGAGAATTCAATCACTTATCAGAGGCAGTCTGTTGGGACCTGTGTGAAATAAGATATGACGGAGTTGTAAGTGCTACTTTATGGAAACCTGCAATAAAAACCATTGCAAAAACAACTAGTTGGTGGGTTGCTGAATGACTAGTCAGCTAAGGAATCCCTGTGTAATTAGGCTGGTTTCGGGTTCACCTTACCCTGAACAGACTCGAGTTTCTCGGGACATTTACCCATTCCATCTTTGAAACAAAATATGGATAAGAAGAAACAAAGATGTCAGGCTGCAGTATGTAATATTGACTGCTAGTGGCTAAAATGGGTAAAATGCAGTCCAAATTCAAAATACTGTTTCTCCCGCCCCCTCCTTCTCAGACTTGATGCTCACGCGGGTTGCCAGATTGAGCACACGTGAAAGAAACAAGTGCAACTGACAATGGAAGGCAATGAGCTATACACTTCAAGTTGATTTATCCACGTATTAATATTACATAAAATGATTTAGATGAATGCCAAAGTTTTTTAGGTCGGGTAGAATCAGCGATCTCTGAACAAGTTAGTTTGCTGGCTTCCAAGGCTGCAATATATTCTCTTTTCCACCAAGTGGCAACCCTGGGTGTCAAAATACTATTGGGTAAACTGAAAGTGGGCAGAGTCACACAGACCAAAACAAACACAGACATTCCGACATGGAACACACATTTCAAAGTAGAATAACTAGCTGTAGGATTGATTTTCAGAGAAACAAGTGTATGAACTGTTCCTAAATATCTGCAAACATATTGTTATTTTTATACCTAAAGTCCCCATGAAATCAAAATTGAAGCTTTTTGGCTTTAGTATGAATACGTTAGCCTTAAAGGGATAGTTCACCCAAAAATGAAAATTAGCCCCATATTTACTCACCCTCCAGGCATCCTAGGTGTAGGGTGTTGCCGTTGCGCTTGCGCCAGTGAGTCTTGCACAAACCAACGTTTGTTTACAGAAACAAAGAAAGCAAAGTTTTCCTTACTTTAGCAAAGGAAAACCAGTCTCCTCTTCGTTTATATCAAATCCTCAGACATTTTCCTTTACAAATCCTCATTTTGAACTTCTAATTTGCTGTACTGTGTTTACCTATCTTCACAGCGTGTTCGCGTTCGTCACTTCTGAGCGGCACATGCGCAACGTCGACGTCCTACGTCATCCGCCCAGGAAGGCTTCTGTGTACGACCAGCTGGCGCAAGCTAGATTAAAGTGATTATTACGGGATATTTTTCTTACAAAAATGCATTTATTCACTACAGGAGGCCTTTATTCACCCTCCGGAGCTGTGCGAGGTAATTTTTTATTATGGATGGATACACTTTATTGTACTTGTTTTGGACTGATCAAGAGAAACACATGCCCATGCCATTCTAAAACTTGGAAGTGCAAGGATAATTTTTAATATAACTCCGATTGGATTTGTCTGAAAGAAAGAAGGCATATACACTTACCTGGTGCACAAACCTCATACCTGGAGTAAATAATGGGCTAATTTTCATTTTTGGGTGAACTATCCTTTTAAGGTTATCTATACGCTAGTGTGCTCTTAAACAATGACAGAATTGTCATTTACAAGATATAATCATTCAAAACTTACAGTCTCTAATTTCGGCCAATATGGATCAATGATTTTGATGGCATCATCCTGCACTTCAGCTTCTCATCAAACTTTCTGTTTAGTCAAATGGTCTCTAGAATTCGTGTTCTCTGTAAGGTGATTGGCTTGCAGTGCACTATATAGGGAATAGGGAATGATTCAGACAGTTGACTATTTAAAAACTACTGACTATTTAACAAAGGGGGTGAGACTGCTTGATATGTCCTCGCCCTGTCTTCCTGTTTCTGTTGAAATTACATCAACACATAGAATAACGCTGCGTGTTTCAAAGCATTTTAGTGGACCTTTAAAAAAACATTTATGCTTTCCTGCACATTTATTACACAGTAGAAAAGGCTTAGATCTCAATGAGGAAAGCTGGAAAAGGTCACATTGCTCCACAGGCAAGTGACATAGCAGCCTAGCTCTCTCGCAAGCCAATCAGATTGGTCTTGGGCCATACAGCAGAAGTCCTATTTGTGCATCTGTTCCTGTGTTAGGTCAGAGAAGATCTAGGCCAAGCTACAACAGAGACAACAGATGCCACTCCTAGATATAAACTACTATAGTAATACTGTAGAGGAACATGAGAGATGACAACACACCTGAATTCAAACAAGCATTACTTTTGTTTTATACAGAGTAACAACGTGCATGTCCACATTTCACGTGAGATATGTTGATTAGACTGCAATGCACATCACGCACCTTGGGTGATGGCATTCAGACACGTACGATACATTGTAATGATACGCTCCTGACACTCCTGAATCCTCAAGCACTCATTTTTTTCCACTGACAAATCCCTATTGAAGGATAAGACATAGTCGCTCACACACCAGCTGGAGAGGGGCGTTCCCAGAACATTCCTGAGCACAATACCACCTCCAATGGGCAAAACACACTTCTTTCCTTGCATACGTCCTCTTGGGTGAGGGCTTAGCATAGCAGGCTGCAATCTTACAACAAATAGGATGTCTTGTGATAACACTAGATCATTTCAAATCACAACAAACTCCTAACTCTTAAGTCTTGCCGACCACTGAGCCTCAGGGAAAGCTGGTCTTTCCATTCTTACAAACACTGTCAGCACACATTTACTTAGGTGTAAGAGAACTCACCACCTGTGGAGTTGCCAAGAGATGCATTCCTCTCATAGCATGATAGGACAAACAAAAGGTTTAGCAGATACAGGTATAGCAAAGAGATGCCCAATCTTATTCCTGCATAACCACTATCCTGCAGAGTTTAGCTTCATTCCTAATCAAACACACTGGAGTCAGCAATTCAAAGTCTTTGAGATAACCAGAAACTTTTAGCCGAGTGTGTTTTGGGTAGGTTGAAGCTAAACTCTGCAAGACATTGACTGTCCTAGACAGTGGTGTTCTGAAATAGGGGAGCTTCACTTTTTTTTTCCCCCATCAATCATCAAAGCTTGGTAAATATTGATCACAGACACAGATATTTACTTTATATTTCACTAAGCTGATTACTCACTAAAAGCTCCCACACATCTTGTTTTCAGGCTATTTTGAAGTCTTATTTTGACATAACAAATGGTTATATTTACGTGTGTGAGTTGTTTACTTACTTTTTTTAGTAAGTAAAATTAGTCTTCCAGTTAGCACATACTCGAACTCTTTCCAGCAGTTACACAGCCTTTTTTAATAGCTGTGTTTGAAAATTGTATGATTCTTAGATGAATCTATTAAAAAAGGTTCAAACATTCACTGATGCTCCAGAAGGAAACATGATGCATTAAGAGCCGGGGGTGAAATCTTCTTAAATTTGAAAATCATAGTAAATTGTACATAATTTGTCTTCCGGGAAACATTCAAGTATCTTCTGTTGCTTCCGAAGGGCAGTACTAAACGGAAAAATAATTTATGAAAAACTTGGACATTTTCATTCTGTTTAAAAGTCCCCCCCTTCTGGAGCATCAGTGAATGTTTGAACCTTTTTTTTTTGGCATTTTTTGCCTTTTATTGTGACAGGACAGATCAGATTTGACAGGAAGTGAAGTGGGAGAGAGGGGGGGGCGGATCGGGAAAGGTCCTCAAGCTGGGATTTGAACTCAGGATGCCTGAACCGGAACCTTTTTTTAATAGTTGTGTCTGAGTCCCTCAGTTGTCCTCAATGTAAAAAGACGGATCTCAAAATCATAGAGTCACGCTGAGAAGGGTTCAAATATGCAAAAGACGCTGGGAAACTGAAGAATCTGCAGGACCTGAAGATTTTTCTGAAGAACAGTGCTCAGTTTAACTGTTCAGAACAAACAACTCATGAACAACCATCACAAAACAAAAAAACAGTCGTAGATCATCCAGGTAACCACATACAGTATTAAGAACCAAGGATTTTCAAAGATGAAAACCCCTTGCAAGGGGTTCCCAAACTTTCACATGCCACTGTATATTGTTCATTCGGACTGATTCGTGAACGCATAACGCACACAAACACAAGAGCCGGGATATATTGCACAAACCAATTAAAAGTAAAAAATAACCAGTTATATTCAAACATATCGTTATATGACTTTCCCACATTTATCTTCAGTTACCCTCCACTAATTACCATTTCTCACCAAAAGCTTAAGGGGGGTTGTTAAAACTCATTGGGCTCAATAGAAGGCTCAAGAGACGCGGACTCCAGGAACAGGACTGGACAGTCCTAGTAAAGCATTCTAAACCTCACTAGTTCTTGAACTTTGATCTGTGGGTTTCTTCTCAAGTCTGAGCCAAAACATCTTTTATGTCACAAAGACTGTTTAGAAACACCAAGTCTTTGTACTAGGCCTTTATTTTTGCACCACTAGCATTATTGTTGTTGTTCTTGCCTGACAGCACTTTCACGCTTTGAACTTTACTGTGTTTAAGTGAGGAAAATTCTTCCAGTCAAAACACCCCGGCCTGCCTTGTGTGTTTCCCAAGAGTAATCACGACTTGGAGGTTCTCGTCCGTCTGCAAGCAAACTCCCCCTTTACGAAAATTTCCATTCCCACTATGTTCACTAATCCCTACAACCAGACATTTCAGTGAGGATATATCTTTAGCAAACATAGAAGTAAGCCATTACTGATAATGTTTTACAAGCAGGTGAAGGGTTAGGGATGGGAGGTGGCTCTTAAACCTAATAACCTTCTTGGCACAAAACACTAGGAACTCGTTGTGAGAGTACAACTTCCACCAGGTTCAAGATGAAGAATGGTTTTGAACCATGCTAGCTGGTCCAAGCTGGTTATTAGTTGATCCAGGTTGATCAACCAGCTGCCAAGACAACTTAAGTTGACATGATGAGCTGGTTTGTTCCTGGTCCAAGATGGTCTATCAGCTAATGAGCATTTGGACCAGCTAATGACCAATTTACAGCAATTACCCTGTTATAAAACATAGCTACCAGCTTAAAATGGATCTCAGGTCATCAAAGTAAAAGCTCTTTAAAAAACAAAAAAAAGCTATTCAGATGATAAAACGCTTCAGATAGCACACAAAAACACAATAAGCTGAGCAAATAAACTATACTAGTATGGGGCACATTTAGAACTGGTTATCCATTAACATTAAATAGGACCAGTACTAAGTTTATGCATGAATGAAATGTAAAGGAAGTTTTGGAAGTAAAGCTAATTGAACATGAACTTCAAACAAGCCATGCAGCCTAATGCTGTAAGATCTTTGTTGTGGTCCGACTGTATATTCCAGGCTTCTGGATCCTGCAGAAGCCCCACGCCCCCATCTTTTCGTCTGTACACATACATAAACACATGGTCTCCTCTTTGCTTCCTATCCAGACATAGTCCAAACAGCTTAGCACAAAGCACTACCTCTTCACCCAAACTGGTATTAATTAGAAAACAAAACCAAAACTGCAGATAACCTACCTCACTACACCTTCCTCCTGCGTGTCCTCTTTCATTCTTCTTTCGGCTCCCTAATGGTATATTGTTCTCTACTGTTCCTTATGCCTTCGTTTTTATCCTCTCCAACTTTCTCTCAACTTTTGTCCTTCTCCACACTATACCTCTCTTTTTGTGTCGGCTGTTGAACCAGAGCCAGGGTCCAGAGGCCAGAATGAGTGGAATTTAAACAAGAAAAGCAGAAACAATCGCTTCTTTGCGGGTAATATCTTTTCTTTTTCCTGCAGCTGAACTCGCGCTCACATATGGATTACATTCCCAGGGAGGCAGCCAGCTGGATTTAAGCACAGTGGCTTTCTCTCTCTCCTTCGCTCTCACTCCCTCTCTCGTTCTCCCCTAGAAATCTCCCCACAGCACAGCCCCTGCGTGCTCCCTCATTTCTGCAGTTCTGTTTCTACTCTAATCATTAACTCTGATTGGAGTGGCGATCCGGTCCTTTAACCCCTTCGGTGGCCTCCTGCTACTCATTCCTCACGGGTTAACAAAACAAAGACTGTTCTTACTCCTGAATTACTTTGCACTATCAACCGGATGGTGGAAGTGAACATGAAGGCCACTGATTCAGTACTAATGGGCTGCAGAATGTTATATAACATGGTGAAGTAGGGCAATCCATCTGAGGTTTGGATGGACTATGTCGTACTAGGGCTTCGCAGCAATCCGTTTTCATGGGTTTGTGGGAGCGTAATCATGTCCTGTCCAAACTCCTTATGCTCAGACCGTTCGGTAAAGTTTGAAGGGAATGGGCGATTAGACAAGCTATCGTTTTGAGTTTTGAGTATTAGTTTTGAGTACAGCTGCACCACTATAACAGCATTTCTTGTTTACTATACACTATGTAAATTAAAGGATTAGATCACTTCCAGATTAAAAATGATTTACTCACCCCCATGTGATCAAAGACATTCATGTCTTTCTTTCTTCAGTCTAAAACAAATTGAGGTTAAGGAAAACAATCCAGGATTTTTCTCTATATAGTGGACTTCAATGGGGATCAACGGGTTGAAGGTCCAAATTGTAGTTTCATTTCAGCTTCAAAAGGGCTCTACACGATCCCAGCCAAGGAATAAGGGTTTTATCTAGTAAAACAATTGGTCATTTTGTAAAAAAAATTCTATACTTTTTAAGCACAAATGCTCATCTTGCACTAGCTTGACTTCACATAGGCGGAAGTACTGACCCAGTGTTTACAAAGTGAATGTGCAAAGAAAGTCAAGCACCCTTTACAAAAAAGGTAAAACGATGTCGGATGATTTTAAAGTTGGAGGAGAAAATGAGATGTACCTACCCAACCTTTTTGAACCAGAGTGCACAGATGAAGAACTAACTGTGTGTGACCTTTCCAACGTGACTAAGGAATGTGTGAAGTCATAGGTGCGCATTGTAGAGCTAGTGCAAGATGAGCATTTATGGTTAAAAAGTGTCGAATTTTTTTTTGTTTTTTTTAGAAAATGACAGATTGTTTCACTAGATAAAACCCTTATTCCACAGCTGGGATCGTGTAGAGCCTTTTGAAGCTGTTTTGAAACTGCAGTTCGGACCTTCAAACCGTTGGCTCCCACTGAAATCCATTATCCTGGAATGTTTTCCTCAAAAACCTATTTCTTTTTAACTGAAGAAAGAAAGACATGAACATCTTGGATGACATGGAGTGAGTTTAAAAAAAAAAAAAAAAAAAAAAAAAAACAACAGAAAATCAGTAAAATTTTATTTTGAAAGTTAACTAATCTTTAAAGCAATTTCCATTATTTTGGCTTAAACATGCATTCTAGGATAATATTCAAGTTTTTGAAAATATCTTTGTTCTCAAAACTCAGCACTATTTGCCTGGTGCCTTTAACATTGCACTGAACAGCAGTAAACACAATACTATTTGCCCGGTGACTGTAAACAAATTAGCGTCGCACTAAAACGCAATAAACTTGTTGCTATTTGCCTGATGCAATTAACGCTGTACTAAATGACAGTAAACTGCATTTTATTAAACAGCCCCACTATCTAGTTTCTGCAATTAACAATGCACTGCACTACAGTAAGCGGAACATTATTTGCCTGGTGGTGAAACTGATGTCATACTAAACAACAGTAAACGCAATGATGGTTACCTGGTGAAACTTCTCAGCTATGTTTACATCATTATTACCTGATTTCCGTAATTACTTAAGTTCATCCAGCCCTAGTTAAAGACAAAGGAGAATTTTGCAGAATGTGTTTTTCTATACAATTAAAGTGAACTGTGACCAGGAACTGTCGAGTATCTAAACTGACAAAAAGAACAAAAAGCATAAAAGCAGTCCAAATAATGTGCAATATATTCCAAATAGCACGTAGCATTGATTTTTGGCCATGTTTGCTCTTGATTTGCATAATTCCTTTAGTGAATCAGACACTAAAACAGCAAGGACAGATCATGCAAATAAATAATGCTGTAAGTGAGCACAATTCAACCTTAATGATTTTTCCTTTATTTTACTTAGGTCTATTTTGCTTAATGACAGCTTTTAGTCTTTATAAAGACTAAACTGTATTGTTCAATGAGATCTTTGTAGTTATAATTGAAGGTCAGTGATAATGACAGGAAAAAATGTTTGTGGAATGACACCCCTAGGGATTATTAGTAACGTTAGCCCGCACACCTAATAATTATTGTAATGAGTTGTATTCAATTGTTTTGCCCTGCAAAGTTCAGCTACAATCCTACAGTGGTTATTTCATTAATTTGTAATTACTGGATCACAATAGGCTGACTTGAGCATAACAGGAAGCAATGTTCTTGAGGATTGCTCCATAACTTCAAGCCATTACTAGCTACGCTAATGAGTCTGTGTGGAGTTTTGCCAATAAGCATTCTGGCCTTTCAAGAATTCCAAGGTCACAGTTTATTTACAACCATGCTACATTAGAGGATGTTACCATTTTATCAGGCTTCTATTGGTTTATCAGCTATGTACAAAACAGTGAGAACCAGCTCTACAAAGTTTCTCTGTACTCCTCTACTTACTCACATACTCAGGCCTAGTTAAAGGAAAACTTCACTGAAAAATGAATATTTATTATTACTCACCCTCATAGTTCTTATGGACTACTTTAAGGCGTTTTTAGTTACTTTTGAGGCTTGACAGCTTGTGGATTCATGAACATCCTGCCTAATGCCTAATATGCTTAAAATGATTCAGATTTGTAACATCATTGGCTGAACTGTCACTTTCAGTCCATCTCTGATCCCTTCCAGTTTTCACATACAAGGCCTCTGTCCCAGCTCTTCATTCCCAAAACAAACTTCTAATGAAGACTGTCCTCATAATTCATCCTGGCATCTGTTGGCCATGCATGTCTTATTAGTGCTTGCAATGTGGCCACTTGTTATCCAGAATGTTCAAGCTGGTATACGGACAACGCTCTCATAGTATCCATGCCGTATCATTGCACATTCCTCGATGACACTCCGTCCATCGTATCAGACACTCTGGCTGCCTTTTCACAAATATTTTAGATTCAAGACAAGGGAGGCAGGCAAAACAGGACAGAACATCCCAAAATCCAGCTGGCTCTCAACAGGATGAATATAAATGTGGATTTTAATGGACTTCTGGCTTATGAAAAAACAGCCTCATCTGATTTATGTAAGTTTTAAAAACATATGAAAAAACAGCAACAAAAATGGATTTATTGCAAAAACGAAACATGGAAAAACACAAGAAATGTGCAAAAACAGCCATTAACTGGCTTGATCTAACTTTATGTCCATGGGGTTTCACAGTTTCTCAGTAATACGTTGAGCATTTATTCAAACCCCTTTGAAATCTCAGTAATATGTCAAGTGGTGACATGAGGCAAGGTCATATCCATTTCCTGTTCCATTACCACCTCATTCACACATCATTGTACAACAGACTGGTAGTACACAAATGGGCTCATGGGAAAAGTGTGTTCTGAAGTTCTGGCAAAACACCTTTGCATATATACAGGAGAGAAGCATATGTGCATGTGCCAAACAGATGGATCTACTTTCAGGTACAACAGCATGTAAAATAAAATAAAATGAAATAAAAATGAAATGCAAACACTCGTCTAACTCTGTGTGAACTCTGTGCATTCCAATTCACGACAGGGTAGGTCGAAAAACTCCCATCTCATTTTCTTCTCCAACTTCAAAATCGTCCTACATCACTGTTTTACCTTTTTTTTGTAAAGGGCGTTCAATCTAAAATTATTAAAATTATTTAGATTTGGAACATCACTTTCAGTCCACCTCTGATTCCTTGCAGTTTTCACATACAAGGACTCTGTCCCAGCTCCTCATTCCCAAAACAAACTTCTAATTACCTTTTGATCTGCGTTTGATCTTCTTTGCACGTTCACTTTGTATACACTGGTTCAGTACTTCTGCAGCAATGTAGGATGATTTTGAAGCTGGAGGGGAAAATCAGATGGGAGTTTTTCGACATACCCTAGCTGTCTTGAACCGGAATACACAGAGTTGACGCAGAGCTAGACAAGACAAGCATTTGAGGTTAAAAAGTATATAAATTGTCAATTTGTTTAGAAAATAACCGATCGTTTTGCTAGATAAGACCTTTCTTCCTCTGCTGGGATCGTTTAGAGCCCTTTGAAGCTGCATTTAAACTGCATTTTGGAAGTTCAATCCACAGATATAGTGCACCACATAAGTCCACTATATGGAGAGAAATCCTGAAATGTTTTCCTCAACAAAAAATAATTTCTTTACGACTGAAGAAAGAAGTGTAAATTATGAGTAAATTATCTCTAAATTTTTGTTCTGGAAGTGAACTTCTCCTTTAAGCTACAAATGACAATAGAGTACATTAAAATTATCATGAAAATGAGCTCAAATGCAATGAACAAATCATAGTTTTGAAATAGATTTGTGCAATGAATCAGTTGTTCCAGTTCACAAAACCAGTCTTTATCATTTGTAGGGCCCTATGAAATCTGTTTTATTTTTTTCCATTAAATTTGGATTCAATTTTTTTTCTTTTTAATTTTTTCAGACTCTATTTTAATGGTTAAATTAAACTGTATTAATCAAAAAGCATGTCTAATTAATTGAAATCATGACACTTACACAATTTAAAAGCAATTTATTAAATAAGGCCCTATGAAATGTTTGATTTTTTTCTTTGATCAAGTTCAGCTGTTTTTTCCATGAATTTTCTGGATTCCGTTTTAATGGTTTCGTTACATTTTAATAATCGAAACCATCTCTAATTGGTAGTTACATTTTCCTGTTAAATAAATTCTAGTAAATAATTTTTCTGGAAAATATTCCTTATGTTTTAATAATAGCTTTATTAGTATTAGTTGTACTGTCATTACATTAAGTAATAAATTTGTCACAGTTTCTTCAAGTTAAACTTTTATTTTGATGGGTTGCTGCGAAGACCTTTAAGTCTGTGTTTGTATATGACATAATGGTAGTTTTTCTCAGAAGAAATGGTAAAATGCTCGTGAAGTGACTCTCGGTTCTTCAGTATGTGTGTAGTAAACAAAATCGCGTATCTGCGCCATTCATTCACACAGAAACGTACAGAACATTCAGGATTCTTATTTTAATAGTATTTTTGCAGCTTGTATTTTACGCATTTTGATGTAAATGTACTAACCTACTTTAGATTATTTCATCCTGATTTGGCAAATTCCGAGACATTCTGTGTTATACAGAAAATTCTGTTTTTATGACTGTATTCTGTCTGCTAAATCTTATAGCTCACTGAAATTCCAATATAATGTACTCACCCCCTTGTCATCCAAGATGTTTATGTCTTTCTTTCTTCAGTCGTAAAGAAATTACGTTTGAGTCGTAAAAAAATTATGTTTTAGGAAAACATTTCAGCATTTTTCTCCATATAATGGACTGGTGTGGTGCCCCGATTTTGAACTTCCAAAATGCAGTTTAAATGCGGCTTCAAACGATCCCAGCTGAGAAAGAAGAGTCTTATCCAGCATAACGATCGGTTATTTTCATAAAAAATAGTACAATTTATATACTTTTTAATGTCAAACGCTTGTCTTGTCTTAGTCTGCCTGGACTGTTTTTTTCCAGTTCATGACAGTTAGGGTATGTCGAAAAACTCCCATCTCATGTTCACCCTCAACTTCAAAATTGTCCTATATCGCTGTTTTACCTTTTTTGTTAAGGGTGTTTGATCTTTTTTGCATGTTTACTTTGTAAAGACTGGGTCGGAACTTCTGCAGTGATGATTTTGAAATGATTTTTGAAGTTGAGGGAGAAAATATGATTGGAGTTTTTCGACATACCCTAACTGTCTTAAGTCAGAATACACAGAGTTCAGGCAGAGTAAGACGAGCGTTTGAGATTAAAAAGTATTTAAATTGTATTTTTTTAATGAAAATAACCAATCGTTTCGCTAGATAAGACCCTTCTTCCTCGGCTGGGATCGTTTACAATCGCATTTGGGAGCCACATTTAAACTGCATTTTGGAAGTTCAAACTCGGGGCACCATACCAGTCCATTATATGGAGAAAAATGCAGAAATGTTTTCCTCAAAAAACATAATTTCTTTATGACTGAAGAAAGAAAGACATGAACATCTTGGACAGCACAGTCTTCAAAATATCTACTCATTCCACAGACGAAACAGAGTAATACATGTTTGGAACAACATAAGGATGAGTAAATAATAACAAAATTATATATAATATAATAATTACTGTCCTTTGAGCATGTGAGAGTCCACACAGACTTGCTTTAAAGCGTGTGCTCACCCACCAGCTCTGCAAAGCTTTTAGACAGGTGGTTTATTTATGCTTCCCTGGTCACCATGGAGTTAGTGCCAGCTCTCTAGCATTGCACAAACACACACATTTATATTGGAAAAGGACGGTGTGTGTGTGTGGATAATGGGTGTGAGGGAAACCAACAGAGGGACAGAGTAACAGTGTGAGGACACTTTGTTTGCTCTGGTTACATAAGCATAACCACATGCAAATGTCCACACACACAGTAAACATACAATCTGTTCGAAAGGAAGAAAAGTAGCTAGACAGGATCAAATACAAAGGACTTGACATGGATCTAGTGTACAAAAGAAACCCCGCAGAACGTTTTATCTACAGTACAACCAGAGGCAAATATTTGAGTACAGCAAAGGGGGAGGTTTCTCAGAAACTATGTGATCTGGTATTCCGGTCCATTTATGTCTGCGATGTCTCAAAATGAGGAGTCTAGAGTGCTTTCACCTTCGGCGCAAGCCAAGGTCGGGCTTCGACCTGGCATGGCTCTTCAATGACTTTATCAAGAGCGAGTCAACACAGATGGCCAGTCAAAGACACACAAACAATCACACGCATACTCACACGTTGAAGCCTTTCAACACAGGAGATAATCCGAGGCACACGCATGCTCGGGCGAGGCCCGCTGGGGAATGTTATTTATCGCTATTTGTCCGACCACACAGCAGCTTGATTCATTGCCTGGGGTCTAACGTCTCGTAAGACCCACAAATCTCCCCCTTCTTGGGCCAATTAAAACATTCCAGCACCACAATCCTTTGTTTTCATTCAAGACCATTAACTTGTAATTTACCACTAATCTGTAAACCGACACAACCACAAGCATCTCTTCTCAAACCGTAGGGTACAAAACTTTAAAGGACACCCGCTCTTTCGCAGTTACTGTTGTTGACCCACAAAAAACAACAATTGCTTAACACCATTTGAGATGGGTTTGTTTCTCATTAGCCATCACAGAGATTATTAGACCGCACTTTGATAGGATGGAAGGATAAAACGGGCCTAGGAAAGACCCATTATCCCTAGCCTAGGCGAGACCAAAGTGGAACAGGTACTGGCAGGTTCCACGAACAAGAGGAATTTAGGTTATTCGTATGCCACTTGCACTGAGTGGACTAACCCACTGGGCAAAGAGCACTAAACCTTTTATCTTATCAGCGGTGGCACTAATTCTGGAATCCCTAGTGAGGCGTGAGCTTGCATTAAAATGCTGATAACCAGTTAGAGATTACAGGAGCACGAGAGAACAGAATGTTACTGAGCAACACTAAAATATTGGTTATCTTTAGCTACTCTAGTTTCAAATTAGCCTTAGTTTGGACATGTTTTTTGATTTTTGCTCATATTATTACCTTGCAAGTGGCCAAGATATAAGGGAACTCCTCCAGTAATGTTTATAAAGCACCCCAGGATGCACCTCATGAAGCTTACTAAATTATGTTAGAGCATTAATTTACCTCAAGTGTGTTTATATATATGAAAAAAATGAAACAATTTGTATAATACTAAAAAAATATATATAAAATAAAATTTTAGACAAGCATTCCACAACATTACATAGGGACAAACCATTTGGAGAATAGGTGGATTAAAATAAAATCAAATTAAATTAAATTAAGGTTGATAGTAAAATTAAGTTTTAGTACAGGGACAAACAGTTAGTAAAATAGGTGGATTAAAATAAAATAAAATAAAATAAAATAAAAAAAAACAAATTGTAAAAGGCATTGCCTATAAAATGTGTTCATTTTTACAATTTGTTTTATTTTATTTATTTTGTTTTTATTTTATTGGCCAGACAAGCATTCCACAACCATACACAGGGACAAAACATTTGGAGAATAGGTGGATTAAAATAAAATTAAATAAAATAAAATAGGTATCTTGTGGGCAGCACGCCAACATATACAGGTGTCCCAAGGTTGAATCCTGAGGACCTTTCCCGATCCCACCCACCTCTCTCTCCTACTTCACTTCCTGTCATCTCTACACTCTCCTATAATGATAAAAAAAACATAAAGAAAAAAATAAAATAAAAAAACATAAAGAAAAAAATAAAATAAAATAACATAATATTAATATATATATATATATATATATATATAGTAAAAATTAAGACATTTTATAGTCATTGTATTTCCAGAAAATAAAATAAAATAAAAATATTTGGTGCCTTGTGGGCAGCACGCTGAAATATACGGGTGTCCCGAGTTTGAATCCCGGCTTGATGACCTTTCCCAATCCCACCCCCCTCTCTCTTCCACTTCGCTTCCTGTCATTTCTATACTGTCCTATAACAATAAAATAATGCAAAAATGCCTAAAATACATCTTTAAAAAATACAAATACAAAAATACACCAAAAAAAGGTTCCAAGTGTACTTCCTCAAACTGATTTAAAAAAACTCTGTGAAAGCACACACACTTTCTCATTACGCTTAACGTCGACACCCTGTGGCCATATTGCTAGAATAACTCCACTGTCTCTCTTGATAAATAGAGATCACATTAATTACACACTCTGTTTTCTTGAGGGAAACCATTCCTTGGCAACAACTCAGAAACAACATGTGGTGAGATAAAGAAAAAAAAAATGAAATAATGAGCTCTCTGTAACTTTTAATCCAGAACCCTTTACAGCGACCAGGTCAGGTTAGTAGCAGTTCACTGGAAATGATTAAAAGCATTTCTCCATGGACTGGAAAATGATTACAAACAGTCATGTCCAGATGGATGAGGTTCCATCTCTGGGTGTAGGTTTGTTTTGGAAAGCGTACCGTATGTTTGTTTGTGTGTATTAGTAGCTCGTACGAGTCACATGTGCAAGTTGAAAAAAGATGTCAACACATCTTTCCCAGTGACATCCGGTCGTGTTTAGACAAAGGTGCATTCAGTGTGCCTGATGTCTCATCAGAGAGGTATTTAACTCCGTCCCGTTCCTCCTCTTTCACCTGTGGCGAAATACTGGGGGTGTGATTAACAGGTCTCTACAAGCAAGACAACTATATTCCTCCAGAAACATGTCATCTTTGTCTTTTCTAATTTTGGACCAGTTTTTACACTCAACCTCACTGTAATCTCTCTAAGAATACTTAAAAAGCTGATTGCAGATCAGCAGAAACCATCAGCTCCCAAGCATTGGGTTATCACACATCCCCAAGTTGGCCAGACACACTGAAATCTGACTTTCTGTAATAGAGAAAAGCAAGCTGTACAGTCATATTGGTCATCTGGTTATTTTTTGCCTGCTGTTATGAATACTATGATTTCAGACATCATTCTCTTTTCACATACTGTTTCATTTTGGCTACTCTATATAAGAAAAATTTGCATATTTAGACTAGGGCTGTCAAACGAATAATCGCAATATTAATTGTATCCAAAATATACGTTTGTGTTTAAATAAAATGACTATGATTTCTGATTTCTTTTTTCCACATACTGTTTTCTGGCTACTCTATAACAGAGAAGTATGCATATTCAGATCAGGTCTGTCAAACGATTAATCTCAATTAGTCGTGATTAATCGCATCTAAAATATACGTTTGTTTAAATAAAATGACTATGATTTCTGACATTGTTCTCTTTACACATACTGTTTTTTGGCTACTTTATAACAGAGAAGCGTGCATATTCAGATTAAGGCTATCAAACGATTAATCACGATAAGTCGCGATTAATCACATCCAAAATAAAAGTTTGTGTTTCAGTAAAATAACTATGATTTCAGACATTGTTCTTTTACATACTGTTTTTGGCTACTCTATAACAGAAAAGTATGCAGATTTAGATTAGGGTTGTCAAACAATTAAATGCGATTAATCGTGCATCTAAAATATACGTTTGTTTAAATAAAATGACAATGATTTCTGACATTGTTCTCTTTACACATACTGTTTTTTGGCTACTTTATAACAGAGAAGCGTGCATATTCAGATTAGGGCTATCAATGATTAATTACGATTTGTCGTGATTAAAAGCATCCAAAATAAAAGTTTGTGTTTAAATGAAATAACTATGATTTCAGACATCGTTCTCGTTTCACATACTGTTTTTGGCTACTCCATAACAGAAGTTTGCATATTCAGATTAGGGCTGTCAAACGATTAATCGCAATTAGTTGTGATTAATTACATCCAAAATAAAAGTTTGTGTTTTAGTCAAATAACTATGATTTCAGACATCGTTCTCTTTTCACATACTGTTTTTTTGGCTACACTATAACAGAGAAGCATGCATGTTCAGATTAGGGCTGTCAAAGATTAATCACGATAAGTCACGATTAATCACATCCAAAATAAAAGTTTGTGTTTCAATAAAATAACTATGATTTCAGACATTGTTCTCTTTACACATACTGTTTTTGGCTACTCTATAACAGAGAAGCGTGCATATTCAGATTAAGGCTGTCAAACAATTAATCACGATAAGTCGCAATTAAAAGCATCCAAAATAAAAGTTTGTGTTTCGATAAAATAATTATGATTTCAGACATTGTTCTCTTTTCACATACTGTTTTTGGCTACTTTATAACAGAGAAGCGTGCATATTCAGATTAGGGCTGTCAAAGATTAATTACGATAAGTCACGATTAATCACATCCGAAATAAAAGTTTGTGTTTTAATAAAATAACTATGATTTCAGACATCGTTCTTGTTTCACATACTGTAAGCATAAGTAAGCATATTCAGAATTGGGCTTTCAATAAAAGTTTGTGTTTTAATAAATATAAACTCTCTCTCTTTCTCTCAATATAAAAATGTACTGTATATATGTACGTGTGTGTATTTATACACAATAAAACTTTTACTTTGGATGTGATTAATCATGATTAATCGCAATTAATCATTCGACAGCCCTAATTTAGATGCTGTAAAAATGAGTTAGCGGAAACTGTTTTTAACAGTAAAGGCTGCAAAAAAAAAAAAAAAAAAAAAAAAAATATATATATATATATATATATATATATATATATATATATATATATATATATATATATATATATATATATATATATATATATATATATATATATATATATATATATGTAAATAAGTTTATAGTAAGTAAACAATATAGGGTAAATCCGTAATAAATCTAACATTCTTTTTACAGTAAAATTCTGTTAAATTTACAGCTTTTGGAAGGTAAAAAAGTGCAGGTTATTTATATATTGCTATAAAAAATAAAAGTGACTTAAAGACAGCAATGTTGTGAAATATAATTACAATACATTTTAATATTTTTAAAATAACCGTTTCCTATCTTGAAATATTTTAAAATGAATTCATGCATATTTTTATAACCTATAAAAATATTAAAAATAATTAATTAAATAATTAAAAAAGTTAATTGTGATATTTAGTAAATCTCAAAATGAATATCAATGTGTTTTATGATTTAAGTACTTCAGTAAGTTGGTATATTAACATTATTAACAATATTTCATCATTACTGAAATATACAATTTTTTTTATAGAGAAGGTTAGTATGAACTAGCATTAATTTACAGCATCATTCCGAGTAGCATAATGATCATAACAGTTCCCCCACTGGACACCTGCCAAAAATATCTCTATGCCAGCAGTGCGGCCCAGCAGAGAGTGAGTGTGGGACCACTCAAAGAGCAATTAAATTGGCCAAAGCGGTTCACAGAACAAAGGAAGCATATCACTAAAGCACCATAAGTCAACCCACTCTCCCGAATCCCTGTCTGATATGACTTCCTGCTCCCCACCTTGTCTTCTGCTCTCTCTCCCTTTCATATTGGCCATCTAAATGATGCTCCAGAGACAGAGGTAGGAGGAAGTGACTTGTGCAGACAACGCACTGATACTGAAGGCTCTAATTTACGCTGTGTGTGTGTGCGCTGGGTGGGGGGGATACGCCTATGGAAACTGGCTATCCCTAATAATGCTGTGGCTAATTAGGACCCCAGATGGCCATGCACAGTAAATCAAGAACAGACAATACAAGTTGCCGTTTCATCTCACAGCGTCGGCCCTTTATTCGAGACTGTGTTCTTTTGTGAACAACAGACTTTTGCCTTGTTATTTAGTCCTAGCTTTTTTTGAGGATCTCTGTCTGGAATCTTTATGACTCATACCCTTGCAATAAAAATACCCTGGTATTGGTAGGGCTACTGATGCTATTCAATGGTAATACTTGGTTGCTTTTAAATATACTGTGGTACTGCATGTTTTTCCCTCATCTATGGTATTTAAACTGTGGTTGAAAATATATAATGTTCTAATTGTATTACCATGGTTAAAAAAATAAATAGAAAAATAAAAAAAATCTTAAAAAAAAGAGAGAGAGAAAGAAAAAATTAATCTAGCATCCTGTAACCCTACATAAGAAAAAAGGTTTGGAGAACCGGTGGATTAAAAAAGAAAATAAAATAAGAAAAATAAACCCAGCTCCAAGTGTTTTTCTTCAAACTGCTTTAAAAAACCTCTGTGGCTTTTTATTTTAAAATTGTATTTTATTTGAATTATTTTATTTTATTCTATTTTAGAAAATAAAACAAAATGGATTAATAAGTAAAATAAAATAAAAACTAAAATTAAACAAAATAAACAAACTTAACTAAAAGCTGAAATAAAATAAAACATAAATAATCAAATAAGGCTACAGTAAAAAATAAATAAATAAATAAAATAAACACCAAGTTCCAAGTATATTTTTTCAAACTGATTTTAAAAAACGATGAAATTTTATTTTATTTAAACAATTTTATTTTATTTTATAAAATAAAATTTAAATAAATTAAAAATACACCAAGTTTAAAATAAAATAAAATATAAAATAAAATAAAATAAAATATATGTAAATAATATATGTATATATATTATGTGTGTGTGTATATGTGTAATAAATATATGTAAAGAAATTCCAAGTTAATAGTTGTTAAATAATTGTGTGAATATCTTGAATATACTTCTGGGACATATTTGATGTTAAAATAATAATAATAATAATAATAATAATAATAATAATAATAATAATAATAATAATAATAATAATTTTATTACTAATTATTGTTTCAGGAACATTTTTAATTAATAATTTTAATTAGTGTAAATAATTTTAAATCATAAACTGCATTTTGACATTATTTAATGATATATTTTCAAAATTCTCATTACCGTAATGCATATTTATTTTATTAAAACTAAATAAAACTAAATAAATTCAATAAATTCAGCGCAACAAAAATGGAATTTAACTTTAAATTTAATTTTAATTTTAGAAAATGTATTTTTTTTTTTTACAGTAATTCAGACAAATTTTAATAAGCTTACAATGGAGTTAAACATCCTTGACGGTATCAAAACATAATAGCTTTAAAAACAATATAAATTTTCATTATGCAGGAAATACCTTAATATGTATTTTTATTCAATATGTCCTACATATTTCTTTCTATGACATTCATACAATTATTCAACAATTGTTCTCATTTACTCAGATACGCCAAGACATTTTCTTATCTGCTTGATATGCTTAAACTGTCTGGCTTGGACAGTTTCTTGGCAATTTCTTTGACAGTTTTTGTGATATTCACCCAATTAGGGGGAAAGTAGTAAAAGCTTTCCTTAAAAAGTCAAAACTGCCTTTAGACTTTGTGTGCTGCAATGGTATTTTGGGAAAAGGTGTGTCTAAACGAGCTTTTATCTCCACACAAACTCAGATAAACATCACACTCCCACACGGAACACTGAAGAGTTCCTTAGACAGAGGACACAAGTGGGGTATTCTTCCCCTGTCCCGTCTGTCATCTTCAAGCTTTTTGTTCACCTCTCCTGATCCGTCGACCAGTGCCAAGTCTGTCCATCCAGACACCGAGGCAACTATTCACCCCGTGCTAGTCACGTCGAGGGACGCCAGCCTGGTCCAGAGAGCGGCCAATCTGACGACCACTGCTGCCAAACCAACTTCTGCCATAGCAACAATGCTAAAGAGATCATATATTAACATGCAATTACAGCAAGGGTGGATCTTAGAAATTCATGCTGTTGTGGATGCAAAAAATTAGGCTTTAGTACCCAAACTGCACTGCGAGTAACTTTTAGCACAGTTCTCAATGTTTAATTTATGTATTTTCCTGCAGATGATGGCTGCCTGCCCATCACAAATTAGCATCTTTGCATTTCCCCTAAAATCCAAATATAGCGTAGAAATTAGCAAGTCTAAAATTCACACCAGCACCGCAGTCCCACTGCGTGCCACTAAGCTCCTGCTTTTAAATTTGCTAAAATTAAGCCTAGGAGTTCATGGTTTCCCATTTTAATTTTTAAGCTGCCTCATGGCTTGCTCTAATCAGAGGTTTGAACCTAGAATGCAGGATGTATATCAGCACCCTACAGCAGTCTTCAAGTTTTCGGGAATATACCTCAGCTGCAAAACAGGTGCTCGGTTCTCGGCAGAACAGAGTAAATCAAGTAGCAGCAGTTGGTGAAACACAGCTCAGGAATGATTCACATCTATAATTAACTGTTTTTGCTTGGTTTGAGGTGATGAGGGCACATTTCTGCTGCGTGCTATGCACCTGGGCATCTGCGTGACCTCAGACAACATCTGTCTTAGCATGTGTGCCTGTGTCTTCACTGTACGTCATCTGTTTAAGCTGCCTTTAAGCTAACCTGATGATTTACAACTCATGAATCATAAGTCAGCTCAGTTACCTGTGCGTATGTTGAAGGGATATTGTAGTTAACTAACACTAAAGTTATTAAAAAATGTGATAATTCAAATAAAGATGAAATGAAATACAAATATTGAAATAAAGAAATAAAATATTAATGTGAGATGGAAAAGTTTAGAAAAAAACAAAAGTATTAAATTAAAGCTGAAATAAAATAAAATAAAATAAAATAAAATAAAACGTTGTTTTGGCAACTAACTGAAAAAAGTTAACGGTGAAGCATTAAAATTAGTAACACTTAACTGAAGCAGACATAAAACAAACAAAACAAAGTTTACAATTTTATTAAATAAAAAATACTGACTAAAAATTAAACTAAAATTAAAATAAAAAGAAAAGGTAATTCAATATATATATATATATATATATATATATATATATATATATATAAACTAAGCCAAAATTCAAAATTTTAAATAAGTTGAAGCCTTAAAATTAGTAACTGGAAAATAATAAAAAGCTAAAACTTAATTTGAACTAAACTTAACTAAAACTGAAGTGAAAGCGGAAATAAAATAAAACATAAATATTAAAATAAAGCTGAAATAGTGCTAAATAAAAAATAAAAATAAAATAAAATAAAATAAAATAAAATAAAATAAAATAAAATAAAATAAAATATTAGATGAAAGGCTTAAAGTAAATGAAAATTTGAAATGCTGTCTTGGCAACTAACTGAAAAAAGTTAAGGGTGAAGCATTAAAATTAGTAACACTTAACGGAAGCAGACATAAAAAAACAAACTTTACAATTTTATTAAATAAAACATAAAATGACTAAAAATTAAACTAAAATTAAAATGAAAAGAAAAAGTAATTTAAAAAAAGTATATATATACACACACACACACACACACACACACACACATAAAACTAAGCCATAATTTTAAATTAAGTTGAAGCATTACAATTAGTAACTGGAAAATAATGAAAACTAAAGCTAACACTTAACTTCAACTAAACTTAACTAAAACTGAAGTGAAAGCTGAAATAAAATAAAACATAAATATAAATGTATTTCAAATACATTTTAGTACTGTTTTTCACTACAGTATGTTGTATTATTTAGATCACCTCCAGAAGATCAGAGGAAGTCCTTTAGGTGTTTGCATTTAAACTTGATATATCAGGGTTTACATATGAGGATCTCATATTTACCCTAAGACAGAAAACATTTGGACTACCCTCTTCTGGTCTTCAGACAATGCATCCAAACCACATTCTCTGTCTAGACACCTTGTATCTCATATCGAACACACACACACAAACTCAAACACACCTATTGATTTCCTCACATCTATCCTGGAGCTAGCAAGAGAGAAATGACAGAACAGAAACCAGACGTTTGTATGGAAAAAGAAGGACTTTCCTTCTCTTTTCCCGCCCAGCTACAGATTCCCCAAAAGAAAGCGGTGATCCTACCTTGCTGGGAGTTTGTGTGGCTGAGAATCGTCTCCGTTAAGTCCTTGCGATGCGCTTCCTTCACCGCCTCCCTCTCTTCTCCCTGTTACTGTGCTCCTGAAGCGTGGTGGTGTGGTCTGAAGGGGGGTGGCTGGCGAAGAGAAAGAAAGGAAGAGGGTGAGCGAGTGAGAGAGAAAGGGAGAGCAAAGAATCAAAAGCTCCAGGGTAAAGACGGCGAAACTTGAAACCACCGGTGGCCCTCAGACAATCATTTCCCCCTCTCCTTTCTTTCTCCTCCACTCATCAACCTCAGAGAAAATCCCTTCCTGGTGCGTAAGAACAGCTATTTTTTCCCTCCAATCCAGATTCAATAAAGAAAATGAATAGGAGAATTGTACATCCACAGGGCCGTACGTAAAAATATAACCTGTCAGCCAACTTCCTTTTTTAAACATACTCACAGCACTTTTCATTTTCCCACACTCGGTTCCCTCCCGTAATAGCATGATTCTTCCAGAGAGAAAAAGCCATGGCAACATTTTTTAATAAAGGGAAAGGGCTGAGGTCAGGTGCACTGTGGCTGGCCATGAGAGAGTGTCTGACTGAGCATTTGGGGAAGGCTAACAACCGTGCTAAAGACAGCCGTCTCCTGAGAGGCACTGAGGACTTTGGGATATGGGTGGTGATTACACTGCACACTTTTCATCATCATCTTCTCGCTCCCCCTGCATGCTTTTCATTGTTTCTCACGTGCCCGTGCAAGTACACAAAGACATGTACGGTGTACACAGACACAGATCTACGTGTGTGTGTGTGTGTGTGCTGTGAGAATGTGCACAGCCAAATATCATACTAGAAAAAAATATTACATTTTATCTAGTGTATATGAGGTTTGAGTTACATATACCGGGAAATTTTAATATACATTTATTAAATAAAAATAGGACAGGAGCGATATTAAAATGTGCACAGCCAAATCACACAAGAAAAAAAAATTACATTTTATCCAGTTATAAGGGGTTTGGGAAATTTCAATATACATTTATTATATTAAAAAAAAAAATCAACAGAAAGGCAGCAATATTAAAATTCTGCCTAATGTACCAATTCAGTGTTTGCAAACAGTGATTTTTTTTTTTTGCGGGCGGAGCTTATATGGTTGCAGAAAATGACGGTTTTCAAGTAGCAGTCTATGGAGCCATGAAATAAAATAATTTTAAAAAAAGGTCATTTGAGTTTATATTTCAAAATTCAGTTACGATAAGGAACTTCTCTATTTTCCCCCTGAGAATTAACAAACTTACTAATGTTGACTTAAATCGTTAAAAAGACTTATAAAGTTATGTCTAAACTAGCAGATAAACACTTGCATTTGCGAGAAAATGTCAGAAATGTGAGATAAAATAAATAAATGTTATGTAAAATGTTAATAGTAATAAGTTTAAACATTATGTCATGCTGTAACTGTAGGGCTATTACAATGTGTCCCCTACGAACAGCATATGTCAATAGTATGTAGACATATTGTTTAAATCCAATTCATAGATGTTTTCATCCATAGTCTGTTTAAACATCTGCATTAAACTTCAAATGGTGTCTTTGATGACAGTATTCTTTAAAAATTATTTGCATTCTGATTTTGGCATCAAAAGGCATATCTTTTTTTTTTCTCTTATTTCATGGATTTTACTATTTTTCTGCCACCACTATGCACACGCAGCTGCAAGTGATGTTACTGTGACGTCTACTCCAAATTGGTCTATACTGATAAGTTACACGTTTTGATAAATTTTCATGTTATGGTTGATAACTGATAAATGACCAATATTAAGATTTTATTTAGCTGCATATTTAGTGTTGTATTCTATCTATTTTAAATACATTTCAAATAAAAAAACTAAAATTTGTTGTTTCAAATGCAGCTAGTGAATTTCGGCATCACATTACAGTACACCAACTGACATTTTGCATTCAGTGAATGACCAAAGTATTAGTGAGACTAAACTTTATTCATCAACTTGCCTTTATTTTTTATCTTTTATTAGACCAACCTCTTTACATTATATGCCTAATATTACAAAGTATTAGATAAGATTATCAGTAGCCTTCCTGTTTGTTTTTGCGAAAGCCACAGAAATTATCCCTTAAAATCAGCACATGTGCCAGTACGCCTGTGAGTAATTACCGAAGTGCTCTGAGCCTTTATATTTCCCTATAATCACACCCACAAGCTAAACCGCCCGAGACTTCCCGGCCCTCTCCACGCTTCTACTCGTGTTTAACGCTACGGTATTCGTCAAGGTCGGAGGTTAAGTGTTGTCAGACCCACTACTGTAGAGCAGCCGTGTTTGCGGGAACAAGCCAATGACAGCAGCTCTAATAGCCAACATCCAGGCCGAGTTACTGCAGGTCTGCTGGGAGCACACTTATACTTTTTCATATTTTATGAAAGTGTTTTTTAGAGGACTGTGGCAAATGGCACAATAACCGAAGCTACAACAAACACATCCTAGCTATTTCTCTTTTGCAATAAGCTGGGCTTTTTTGGGGGGGTAAAAAGGATATTGCTATTCTGAATACGGCTGGCTATCACTGGAAAGAAATGAAGCTTCACCTACACAGCACATCTGTGTATGGTATTACTCTGCTTTGTAACTAAACCAGTGTGTTCTGCTCTAGAGAGAATGGTGGGAAAATACCATGACAGCTTCTTTGTTCGAGTAAAACAAGTCTATTGTTACCGGATCTTCGCGGTTCTGCGGAGGCTGCATGTTCCCCCAGCTGCCGCTCCTCTCATTCTCTCTTTCTCATCTGGTCTTACCTGGTTTAACAGAACAAAATGACACAAGAAAGACCTCTTTCTCCCACAGCAGGTGACCAGGTCAACCGTACTGCAGAGTGTTGACACATAGAGCCCCTACAAGGGTGTAGAGCTTAACATGGAAAAACCACCAGAAAAAAAAAAGAGCAAGAGAGATTACGGTGTCTTATGCTTTGACAGTACTATGACCAATAAAGTTCAGACAGTGTCCAGAAGCTGTCACTTACAGCACACATGATCCAGAGAAGTTAGCAAACTGACCTATTGGATTGTCTAGTGATCATTAACTAGGCAGTGCAGGGAACATGCTGTACATGGCTATGATCAACATTGCATCATGGTACAGTTTAAAAGGTTACCGATCAAACTGTCTCATAGTCTTGACCTGACATATGCACAAAACTTTTACAGAAACAGAAATATCAAAGCACAATAAAGTTTAGCACCAGCTTTTTTTCTTTTTAGGCTTACATAATTGAAATTTAGCTTTGTCAGCATATCATTGAGGACATCAAGCAATAAAAATAAAAATTATTTTATTTCAATTAAATATAATAGTAGTGTTTTTTTTCCTGTAAAATGTATTAATAATCCAAGGTTTGCGTAATGTTTTTGAAAGAAATTATGCTCACCACTAAACAGAATGTTAAAAAAACAAGCATTTATTTACAAAACACCTGCACAGCTTACAAGACGTTGTCTGGGGAAATGAGGAACGTAAACACAACAAAACAGGTCCATAGGTCTGACAGTTTGCCCCCCTCTTAGAAGGTGCGTCCTCGTGCCACAGAGACAAAGTAAGGGACGGAGGGGACTTAGGAGAAGGACAAAGGAGTGAATGACAGGGGACGGTGAAGGGCTGATAGCAAGGCAGGGGGACAACCCAGGTGGAGATTTGGGCGGTGGATGGACTCCCAAGAGGAGGACGACGGTTGAGACAACAGAGGAAGGAGCCAGAGAGGACACAGGAGGAGCCAGGGCAGATCAGACAGAGCCAGGAAGAGGACAGGATGGATTTGGAGCAGGAGGAGCCAGGCTGGACCCAGGTTGCAGCCATGAAGGCGACCTACAGTGGAGCACACGGAGGGAGGAGCCATGGTAGAGAAAGGGCTGACGACTTCAGGAGACCAACCGGCGCCAGCAGAGCAGGTGGTGGTGGAGCCCGAGGTGGAGACAGACAGCCGACGAGCCAGGGTAACGCTGAGGATCCAGAGGGCCAAGGCGGAGCAGGAGCAACAGAGGACCAAGGTGGAGCCGGAGGGAAGGAGGAGCCTGTAGCCGGAGGAGTGGAGTCCCGAGGTGGCGGGTGGTCGACAACTGACCAAGGTTAAGCTGCAGGGACGAGGGAGCCCAGCGGAGCTGGTAGACTGACGAGCCAAGGTGGAGAGGAGGGAGAAAGGGGCCATGGTGGAGCCGCGAAGTCGGGGACTCAGAGGCTGGAGGCAGAGACAAGGGATCCTCCAGCTACAACCCCTACGGAGACTGGCAGAACTGCAGCGATCCCACCGCACAGATAGTAGGCTGAGGTTGAGCAGAGGGGCTGCCAGGAGACAGTAGTTGTGATGGTGATGACTGGTGCAGAGGTGATGGGAGAAGGAGGCTGGGCGGAGTTCAGGATGCTCAGGGGGCTTAGAAACACACACACCACACACACCATAAGGCCACTCCCAACACCGGTAGCACCAGCGATAGGGGAACAACCTCCGTGGTGGCTTCAGGACAGGCAGACAGTTCACAAATGGCCTCCATGGCTGAAACAGGACTGACAGAGAGTTCAGGGCAGGCAGATGATGACGGGGAAAGGGTAGGTACTACACAGTCTGCTGAGGCCAGCTCAGCCATGGTGCAGTGGGCGGAGCTTCCCTCCGCGCTCTTGCTGTCCAGAACGCTCTGCCCCGTGGCGAGCTCTGTAGCCGGCTCTCGCACCTGGTCTGACATCACAGACTCTGGCTCCGAGGCGATCCTCAGCTCTGTCGCTTCAATGGCTCGTCGGTCACGGTGGGCTCAGGCTCTGCGCAGCGGGATGATGCTGGGATGGGCTCTGGGTTCTGACTTGTTCCGGATTGGGGTAGGACATTCTCCAAACACCGGAACACCTTCCTTCAGTTCAGTCCGGTGGTGTCTGGGAGGTCTACGATCCAGAACAGGGACCTCATGGTCTCATCATCATACAGAGATGTGACAAGATGAGTGAACCCCAGGGAGACTGATACCAGGTTTTGCCTCTCCCGGGCCACGACTGAGAATTTTGCCGCCCATTCCATTCCTTTTCTTTTCTTTTTTGGTCCAGTATTCTGTCACAGGTGTGTGGTGTACAAGGAATGCACGAAGAAGAAGATGAATTCAAAAAGTCTTTAATAAATCCACAACAGGGTAAATCAACATACAGAAGCCAGGAGAATAACACAACATTATACATTCACAATACCGGACGAGGAAATACAGGACAGACTATACCAAAGCAAATGAAGATGAACGAATGTATGAGACACACCTGAACCAAATAACACAATCAACAGGAGACAGAAATTAGGTCACAGTGAAGACATGGGGAATGTAAGCACAATAAAACAGGTCCATAGGTCTGACAGTTGCTACAGCTGCTTGAACAGAGAAAATGGCGTAAAGCGTCCAACTGGCTGAGGGTGGAAATATGCTAATATGGGACAGTCCGTCAGCAGTCATGGGCGGGGCCTGAGAAATATGACGTCATACTGCTCAGAAAATCAAAACGGCTTGATAATTGAGACTGCTTAGATTTTTTGAAAAAAAAAAAAAAAAGCGAATGGATTTTTATCATGGTAGGGTGGTTGTGTCCACACACTGCCAAGACACATTTATATACTACGTAAAAGTGAATTTTGCATCCAGTGTCCCCTTTAAAAAGTTTTTAAAACAATAATCTTGGATTGCAAAACAACATAAAAAAAGGAAAGCTGTATTCATTAAACAATAATATTCAAAATTACAACATGTTTTTTTTGGCCATTACTTTTGGAAATTTGTACATATTAGGAAACCATCCATTGACTTTAATGGCTCTGAAGACATGAGAGCGGGCTCTTTTCCCATGCCCTTATCACAGAGCTGTGGTAAACCAGGACAGATGAGCAGAGACCATTCAGTGCCTGAGAGAGAAGAGTTTGTAAGGGAGAAGGACATGGGCTCCAGGACACGTGCTAACTGCACGCTAACAAAACTAACCATCATCGACAGTCACTGGACTGCAGTGCGATGACTACTGCTGGCAGGAGGAATGAGGGCAACGTCAAGGGCAAAACATCTTGGCGAGGAAAGAAAATACTGACATCACAAAAACACTAAAAGAGGGCGAAATGGATGCTTCGCCAAAGGAGACTGCATGTCCAGTAGTCACAACAGCTGATTTTCAACAACAACATAATATCCAACCTGGGAGCCATATTAGCAATGGAATTCATATATGCCATGGAGCAAGTAAACAACTTTGCAAATGAGGACAGATGCATCTGGAGGCCAAAGCAAAGAGCGATTAAGCAAATTAGCTCTTGAAATAGTTCTTCAGTTCACTGCCGCGTCAGATATTTTAATAGTCTGGTTAAATCTAGTAGAGACGGGTGCACACACTGCAATTATTTTCTGCCCTTTACAATTGTTGCTTCTCAGGTTCTACAATACCAGCCTGATGAGAATGTGCATATAATGATACAAGACAGACAATTACATCCTATACCAAATATTTTGATACCAAGAACCCCCAAATATTACAATCTCCTACACTCTCAGAAAAAAAGATACAGAAGCTGTCACTGGGGGGGGAGCCTTTCAAAAGGTATTAAATTATATCAGGTACTAATATGTACCTTTACAGTGCTAATATGCACCCTTTATGGATAAATAAGGTATAGGAACCACGTTACTAAAATATAAATCATACTGTGTGCACCTGGCTTGAGCCCATGACCCATTCTATCCCCCAGTGGACACCATCATGGGCGGCTGTTTGGCTGCGGTTGAGCCCAATGGGATGAAGCTCCAGTGGTTCCAGTTCTATACATAGCACTGACTCACTGTTCACCCCTCCTTTTTTTTTTTTCTTTCCGCTCTGGGCTGTGAAACAGCGAGGATGACTCTTGTTCAGCATCCTCTCCCACACTGTGTGCTGGCTTCACTCCCTGAGGAGTGTACATGTCCTCATTCCCCAACATACTCCATTTCCCAGAATCCTTCTAATGACACACAACAATTATCACCCCCCCTTCACATAACATCGACATAAATGCACTTCTCCATCTAATTTTCTTCAGTTAAGAGATGAACCACTAAACCTCTCCAGAGTGCAGAAGACTTCTTTTAAATGGCAAACGACAGTAAGGGCAGATTTTCCTGGAGCAATTAAAGAACTATCAAAGTAGGCCAGCAGTAATACATGAAAGACACGTGTCCTCTTTTCTGTTCAAGTCCATCTAATGTCTCAAATCCTGCCACTGACTGCTCCTAAAACTTGGAGTGCTGACTGAAAAAAAAAGGCTTAAGACTGACTCATAACAGAGGAAGATCTGAAGAGAAGGAGGTTTTTAATCAAACTTTACAAGGTCAGAATTCTCACAGACTGTGCTCAGAATGAAATATTAGCTGCATATTGCAGTACATACTGCATACTGATGCTATTTTTAAAGGTAGAATGTATGTTTTCATTTTTAACTTCTATTTACACTACCAGTCAAAAGTTTTTGAACAGTAAGATTTTTAATGTTTTTTTTAAGAAGTCTCTTCTGCGCACCAAGGCTGCATTTACTTGATCCAAAATACAGCAAAATCAGTAAATATACTGTGAAATATTTTTACTATTTAAAACTGGCAAAAACTGCTTTCTATTTAAATATATTTTAAAATGTAATTTATTTCCATGATCAAATCTAAATTTTCAGCATCATTACTCCAGTCTTCAGTTTCACATGATCCTTCAGAAATCATTCTAATGTACTGATTTGCTGTTCAAGAAACAATTTTTAATATATATATATATATATATATATATATATATATATATGTATTTTGGCAAGCTAAAAAGGGTGTTGTTTTACACAACCATTGAAAATTTTTTAACCAAAGTATATTACAGACTTTCCATTAAGACCCTAAAGAATCATATTAACTTGTGGAAAATGGGCATCCATGACAACAAAAAAGGTAAAACAGCATTTTGGAAGTTCAAAACTAGGGCACCATATCAGTCCATTATATGGAGAAAATCCTAAAATGTTTTCATTAAAAAACATAATTTCTTCTTTAATTTTCTGAAGAAAGAAAGACATTACCGTGGATGACAAGGGGGGGGGAGTAAATTATTTGTAAATTGTTGTTCTGGAAGTGGACTTCTCCTTTAATGCCGCACTCGACACTTTCTAGACATTTTAACTTTGTTAGCTACAGTTGTAATAGATTTAATTTGTTTGTGCAGGGGCATTTTTGTCCAATTTAGCTGGATTGGTAACATCCCTATAGTGTCTTACTATTTGAATTTATTGATTCATTTTGCATCATTTGACACAAAAGATGCTGCATTCATTTAATTAGGTTAGAAAAAAGCCCATAAAAGGTAAAAATCCATTTAAACTTATTGGGAAAGTTCATTTCTGTTAACTAACCGCCGCACAGAATATGAAGAACATCAAAAACTTTGGGAGTCAGCTGTCCACGGCAGTCCTAAACCTGTCAAAATATCAGCACAATAACACATTCAGCAAAATATTATCTAATTATCGTTGTTGCCTAACGTCAGCTGTTTGGTTATCAGCATTCTTCAAAATATCTACATGAGTGTTCAATGGGAAAAAAGAAATTCATACAGTGATGAGTAAATTATGACAACATTTTCGGTTTTGGGTGAACTTTCCCTTGAAGACAGCCCAAGTCTCCAGCCTTATTAGATACTGAGAGGGAGAAACTAGCTAAAGCCCTCTGGGAAAGATAACCACACCAAATCTACTGAATCATCAGTCAGGCAGCCACAGTTATATAACAGTCCCACAGCGAGGATGAACATCCACGAAGGACGATGTCAGACAGCAAAGGTGGGGAACAAGGGTGCAAATCTGATACGATCCGATGGTTCATCCTGCTCATAGTTTCGCATTAAGTCTGCAGGCCTCTCAGCACGCAAGATCAAGTCTCTCCTACAGCCTCAAGATGGAAAACATTCAAGCAGCATCAGTTTTCAGCTACAAAGGTGAAAAAAAAATAAACTTGAAAGCTTTTCTTCCTTTCTTTCACACTTTCATCGGTAAAGACAGGCAACTGTTTCATGCAGTTGATGAAAAGCTAATCTAATTAGCCAGTGTGCTGTTAGGCATCTTTGATGATTAGACCTCATGCTGGCCCTTATCAAAGAGGGTTTCTAAATTCATTAGAGAGGACCGTAACGAATACACACCCCGTCTATTGACTACACTTGCCCTTGTCCTTGCTGTGAGCAGTGTCTTAATGTTATGGAAAGATCCGTTTAGAGATCTGTCCTCTGCCTGTCGCTTTTAATTAAACAGGTTTTTTATTTCTTCAGGTCATTAGCTCAATCAATGTCTTTATATTGACATTAAATTAAGCAAACACATAATCTACCTCTGTTCTTTGAACAGCTCAAAACAGGTTTCGAGCTAGTGCAAAGTCACTGCATGCCTGACACGTCAAGGAAGCACGGCAGAGATTAAAGCAGATTGTGTCAGACATCTGCCGTGACGAAAACACTTGGCACGTGGCAAGGAGGCTGCCAGAGAAAAGAGAGCTTAACAAAAGGAGGCAATCACAGCGAGGGGCTTTGTGTGCAAGTGGAGGAAGGGTAGGCGCTCCTGTTCAAGTCAATTATGTTTTAGCGGCTGCTATTGGTGCTGCCAGCTAATGACGGGCCCCTCCCAACTCTCTTCGCCCCACCCTCCTATCAGCCGAACACAAAAGGGGAAAGAAAGAGAGGACAAAGAAAGGATGCTTCATTCCCATTAATGTGTAATTGTTAATTCTTTCAGTACAACAAGCTGTAATTGTAAAATTGTTATTTTCATGCAATTGCTAAAAGCTTTGATACTTAGCAGTTGGCATACTTGCTTCATAAAATAAAATAACAAAAAAATAAAATAACATGGAATAAAATAAAATATGATAACAAAATAAAACAAATTAAATAAAATAACAAAATAAAATAAAACAAAAAAGACAACAAAATAAAGTAACATAATAAAATAAAACAGAACAAAAAAACAATACAATAACATAACGTAAAACAAAATAACAAAATAAAAAATTAAAAGAAAAGAAAATAACAAAACAAAATAATATGAAATAACAACTAAATAAAACTAAATAAAATAAATTAACATGAAATAAGATAACAACAAAAATTAACAAAATATAAATAAAAATAAAAATGAAAAATTAAATAACACGACATAAAATAACAAAATAAAACTAATCAAAATAACATGACATTAAACAAAATAAAAATAAAACAACAAAATAAAATTAAGTAAAATAAAACAAAAAAACAATAAAATAAAATAAAAATGAACAAAATCAATAAAATATGCTAAAAATAAAATAACAAAATAAAACAGAACAAAAACAATAAAATATGCTAAAAATAAAATAACAAAATAAAACAAATAACAAAACAATAAAATAAAGTTAAACAAAATAAAATAATGATGTAAAACAAAACAATATAAAATAACAACAAAGTAAAATAAAAAATAACAAAATGAAAAAAACAAAATAACAAAATAAAACAGAATAAAAAATAATGAAATATGATAAAACTACAATAACATAAAATAAAATAAATAAAATAACATAATAAAACAAAACAACAAAAAAAAAAAAAAATAATAATAATAATAAAATAACAATAAAAAACTAAATAATATAAAACAACATAAAATAAAACAAAATTAAATAAAAAATTAAATAAAAAAACATAACAAAAAACAAAATAAAATTAAAAAAAAAATAAAACAAAACATAAAATAAAATAACAAAACAATAAATAAACTAAAACAAATAAAATAAAAAATAAAATAACAACATTTTTATCCAAAAGACTGCATTAAAAAGGTATGCATTTTGCCAGTATTTCTGCCTGGGAACTAAACCCATGACCTCGATGCTCTTCCAGCTATACATATTTATACAAATTGAATCCATTATACATTATATGACAAACAGTAACAGAAAGTAACTCCATCTGAAACATTTTCTACTACAGCACATGTGCAGACAGCCCAACTGTACGAGGACTGTACGACAGCTACCAGATTGTACGGTGTAGTGTTGCTATAGTGTGTACGTAATAGTCTCCAGCATCCTGCAACTCACAGACTCTTCCTGTTCGCTCAACAATATGAAAGCTCATCCAGCTGCCTGTCGGCATCATTTATTGGAGAGAGTGGATTAACCGGCTTCAACTCAACTAGAAGGGCATCACAAACCTACATCCCATCATTCTCTGCTGACACAGACTGCACATATTTCACAGTAAATCACACCCCCAAGAGGATATTATGCTGACTGTCTGTTAGGCCAGCAGTTCTGCTTTTCAAATGAGCAGCTTTGGGACTTGCCAATCATGTGCAAAGCATGCAAATGAGACACATGGCTGGATAAACCAATGTTACAGCTTTCAGATTAAAACAGCGTTCTTCTAAACAACTCTGTTGCTGCAATCTCAGTAGCCTGAATGAAATTCTTTAAAGGAGAAATTCATTTCCAGAACAAATATTTACAGATAACTTTCTCACCCCCTTGTCATCCAAGAAGTTCATGTCTGCCTGTCTTCAGTCATAAAGAAATCATGTTTTTTGAGGAAAACGTTTTAGAAACATTCTCCATATAGTGGACTTCTATGGTGCCCGCAAGTTTGAACTTCCAAAATGTAGTTTAAATGCAGCTTCAAAGGGCTCTTAATGATCCCAGCCGAGGAATAAGGGTCTTATCTAGCGAAACGATCGGTTAATTTCTAAAAAAGTACTATTTATATACTTTTTAACCTCAAACGCTCATCTTGTCTAGCTCTGCGTGAACTCTGTTTATTCCGGTTCATGACAGTTAGGGTACGTGGAAAAAAACTCCCATCTCATTTTCTCCTCAAACTTCAAAATCATCCTACATCGCTGTTTTACCTTTTTTTTTTTTTTTTTTAAAAAAGGGTGTTTGACCCGCCTTGCGCATTCACTTTGTAAACACTGGGTCGGTACTTCTGCAGCGATGTAGGACGATTTTAAAGTTGGAGAAAAAATGAGATGGGAGTTTTTAGACGTACCCTAACTGTATTGACCCGGAATACACAGAGTTCACACAGAGCTAGACAAGATAAGCGTTTGAGGTAAAAATGACATCAATTGTACATTTTTTTTAGAAAATAACCAATCATTTCGCTAGATAAGAACCTTCTTCCTCGGCTGGGATTGTTTAGACACCTTTAAAGCTGCATTTAAACCGCATTTTGGAAGTTTAAACTTGCAGGCATCATTGAAATCCACTATATGGATAAAAATCCTGAAATGTTTGCCTCAAAAAACAACTTACGACTGAAGAAAGAAAGACACGAACATCTTGGACGACAAGGGGATGAGTAAATTATCTGTAAATTTTTGTTCTGGAAGTGAACTTCTTTAAGCCTTTGTCCTGCAAAACTAGAAAGGTATTAAAGGAACACTCCACTTTTTTTGAAAATAGGCTCATTTTCCAACTCCCCTAGAGTTAAACGGTTGAGTTTTACCATTTTCGAATCCATTCAGCCGATCTCCAGGTCTGGTGGTAGCACTTTTAGCATAGCTTAGCATAGACCATTGAATCCGATTAGACCGATAGCATCTCCCTCAGAAATGACCAAAGAGTTTCAATATTTTTCCTATTTAAAACTTGACTCTTCTGTAGTTACATCATGTACAAAGACTGATGAAAAATGAAAAGTTGCGATTTTCTAGGTCGATATGGCTAGAAACTAGACTCTCATTTCGGCATAATAATCAAGAAACTTTGCCAACTCTGCCGGCTGCAACTATGCATCTACACAAACTTAGTGCCGGTCACTTTCCGGTGCTGCGTAATATCATTGCGCCTGCTGCACCCATGGCACGGCAGCAAAGTTCCTTGATTATTACACCGGAATGAGAGCATAGTTCCTAACCATATCAGCCAAGAAAATCACAACTTTTAATTTTCCGTCAGTCTTAGTACACGATGTAACTACAGAAGAGTCAAGTTTTAAATAGGAAAAATATCGTCATTATATATGGTCATTTTTAAGCAAAATGCTATCGGTCTAAACGGTAATACTCAACTCTAGATGAGTTGGAAAATGAGCCTATTTTCAAAAAAAAAAGTGGAGCGTTCCTTTAAAGAAATTGTTTAAAAGTCATTATTTTTGTTTTCTTTGTGCAGAAAATGTATTCTCGTATATTCATATAATTTGGGTTGAACCACTAATGTCACATGGACTATTTTATCAATGTCCTTACTGCCTTTCTGGGCCTTGAACATGTCAGTTGTGTTGCTGTCTATGGAGTGTCAAAAAGCTCTTTCATCAAAAACATCTTAATTTGTGTTCCAAAGATGAACGAAGGTCTTACGGGTTTGGAACAACACGTGAGTAAATAATGACAGAATTTTCATTTTTGGGTGAACTAGCCCTTTAAAGGTCTACATTTGGTGGAGAACAAAAAACCAAACAAAACTCAAATCATGATTTAAACACTTTTTAAATCGGAACAAAAAGCAAGTCACAAAACAAAACACAAATGACTTGAAACGCTTCTCAAATGTTAAAATAGCCAACTTAATGAATTATCAACAAATACATTACGTAAACATCAATAACCTCTTACCTTGTACACGTGAGGTCTTGGAATTGTTGTTATATGGAGTCAGAATATTAGGTAGCTGGATGCCTGTGGCTAAATTTGTGAAAGTTTGAAATAATCACTGCAGGTTACAACTTAGGTAAGCGTCAGCTATCAGCATTAGTCAGAGCGCTGAGTCAGCAAGTTATCAGTCAGTTCATGCCTTACAAGATGATAGATCATTTATGCATCAAAGGTACATCATCTGGAAGTTTATGTCCTGTTCGTTTCACCTTCCATGCGACACATGCTTACCACCTGTCCAACGCCTTATCTGTGAATAAACAAGAGAGTTCTGGAAAACAAGAATATTTGCTTTCAGCTCTTTTGTCTCTTGCGTCTTGAAGCACAAGGAGGAGACCACACCTTTACACGCTTCAACTGTCTGACAAATAAAGGTGCTATTATGTCATCGCCAGCCTTCTCACGCTGTTCAACTGACTTTTTACACTCCAGACTTCAAATTAAAAGCCCTGATCTTATTTTTCAAGACCTTCCTATTTTATATGTTAATTCCCTTATTAAAAAGCTAAACATTGTAGGCTGACACAGAAGCAAAAAAAAATGTTATTTTTGTTTTTATTTTTGTGCACAAAAAGTATTCTCGTAGCTTCATAATATTACGGTTGAACCACTAACGTAACATGGACTATTTTAACGATGTCCTCACTACCTTTCTAGGCCTTGAACGTGTCAGTTGCGTTGCTGTCTGTGCAGACATCATTTCATCAAAAATATCTTAATTTGTGTTACGAAGATAAACAATGGTCCTGTGGGTTTGGAACAACATGAGGGTGAGTAATTAATGACAGATTTTTCATTTTTGGATGAACTGTCCCTTTAATACCGATAAGTATCAATAAAAATAATTAACTGTAATTTAAAATAAATTTAATTATTACTTTTCTATACTTAGAATATTGTGCCTTTAGCATAGCAACATGCTAACGCCATATAAAAACTCACTGGGTATTGGCTGTTGCATTTTACCACAATGCACTATGAACTGCACTCAAACTTCTCAATAAGCTGAATCCTTGAGAGATTTTTTTGAAAAACAACCAGAGTCTGATGACTCATAGAGAATGTGTCGAATCTCCCTCTCTCCATGAGTGTGTGGGCCGGCCGGATGAATGAAGAAAAACAACACAGTAGAGGGTGAGAAAAAAAGGAAATCATCTTGACTTGCCACAGTCTAAATATTAAGTCAATGAAAAAATGGAATAAATGACAGGCAATGCATATGCAGTCCGCAAAAACCAGCTGGTCAGGTTTTATAACAATCACTAGACCGTCCACTTCAACTCAGAAGGGTGCTAGAGAGGCTAATGCTGCCATTTGATGCCATTTGAGGTCATCTTTTCCTTTCATCCTACTCTAATTCCCTCAGACTTGGTCCTGTTGCGTGATTTTTGTCTGTGAAGATCATAGGGATTAGGATTAAATTATATGAAAAGGATTGAAGAGGCTTTGTGTTTTATTAGTAAACGGGGCCCTGAAGTATGTTTGACGAAAGACAATCACTTGTCTGTACAGTCATTGTCAACTTGTGCAACTTGAGTGAAGTGTAAACTCAGGTTTGGTCATGTGGTCAAATGCTGTAGTTTCTACTTGCTTCTGTTCTGTAACCTGTAACAAATTTAAAGGCACAGTTCACCAAAAAACGAAACGTCATTCCAAACCCGTAAGACCTTCGATCATTTTCAGAACACAAATTAAAGAAGTCCACTTCCAAAACAAAGATTTACATATAATGTACTCACCCCCTTGTCATCCAAGATGTCTTTCTTTCTTTAGTCGTATTTCGCTAGATAAGACCCTTCTTCCTCAGCTGGGATTGTTTACAACCGCATTTAGGATCGTTTGAAGCCACATTTAAACTGCATTTTGGAACTTCAAAATCGGGGCACCATAACAGTCCATTATATGGAGAAAAATGCTGAAATGTTTTCCTCAAAAAACATAATTTCTTTACGTTTGAAGAAAGAAAGACATGAACATCTTGGATGACAAGGGGGTGAGTAAATTATTTGTAAATTGTTGTTATGGAAGTGGACTTCTCCCTTTAAGATATTTTTGATGAAATATGAGACATTTCTGACCCTGCATAGACAGCAACGCAACTACCACGTTCAAGGCCCAGAAAGGTAGTAAGGACATCATTAAAACAGTCCATGTGCCATCAGTGCTTCAACTGTAATGTAAGGAAGCTACGAACATACTTTTGTGTGAAAAGAAAACAAAAATAACGAATATATTTAACAATTTCTTCTCTTCCGTGTCAGTCTTCGACACGCGTTCACGAGAGTACCACAATAATCTTTCTGTCAAGGTTTTGTCATAAACAATTCAGAGGAAATGTTCCAGGGAAAGATTAAACAATGAGATTAAACTCTCTCTATGTTCACTTAATGGCAGCAGGAAATACGGTGCCCAAAAAAAGGGGCACACAAACATGACCTGATAAATGAAACAAAAGATAATTTTAAGTGTGTTTTTGTTCGCTAAGTTCTCACTATAGCTGATTAAACAATAATATTAAATATAATTTGGTTTTAAATTTTGCTTGGTCAGTACACATATTACTGGTTATAGGCAGACCAGGCCTGGACTGGCAGTTTTGGGATATTCTTGATCTCACGCTCTTTTGGAAATGGCCCAACAGACAGACTCAGCAACAGAAGGTGGTGGACGGATGAAGCGAGCTTTCTACAACATATGGCAAGGACTCATGGAGCCTGAGGTGGACCAGACCGCCAATTTGCGATGCAGCAAGTGGAGAGAATTACACGATGCTGTACATCTGAGAAGCATGGAAACACAAAACAGATCAGCATGCTCCTCCTACCATTCAACACTAATTACAAATGTAGGCCTTTGGGCTAACCTGAAGACCTCAACACCAAAATCAGGCTCTTATTACACATTAAAGCCTATGATTATGTATAATTAATGTACCATACTTTGACACCTCAGCTGCATCTGCAACATGGAATAAATGTTCCAATAAACAGCTGGTGGCTCTCGGCACTATCTATCTATCTAGATACACACACACACACACACACTAGGGGTGGGTAAAAAAAATGTAGATTTCTCGATTTTAATTGATTCTCATTTTTACGAAAAGATATTGATTCTTAAATCCCACGAATCGATTAGCCTAGCCTGTTTTCAGTTCATGAATGGAACATTTAGCGCACATCCCATCCAATAAATCACTATAAGCTTTGTGCTTTGTTTATTTTTATATGAAGACTCAGATTTCAGATTTTGTCTGAAATTTTTAAACAATAAATTACATTTTGGCACTGTTTAAAGTGGAGTGACAGATCGATGCAGCGTTTCAAACCAAATAAACATAAATAAACATCTGAAGGTATGTTAAAAGTAAGAGTACAAGTTACTGAAATCGGTATCCTGCCTCATTTACCTCAGAAAAAAACATATTAGGTGACCATAAACTTGTTAGTCAGCTTGAAAAAATGAACTTTAGAGAGGAGCATTTTGCTAAATATATGCACCATATAACATACTCAGTATAATTTACTGTACTTCATTGTTTAAATTATGTTTATATAAATCCGTTAAGTTTTTAGAACAGCCACCATATAAATGTTTATATTCAAAAAACGAATTGGAGTAGAAATATAATTATGTAATTGTAACTTTAATGTTATAAAAACATCATTGAGTGTAATTTAAGCGTTTGTATACAAATCAGTAACTTTCAACATTACAGAAATGTAGTACCAACTGACTCATGTACAGTTTAGGTCAAAATTTTACATTCCCCTTTCAGAATCTGCAAAACGTAAGAGGGATCGTACAAAATGCATGCTATTGTTTATTTAGTACTGGCCTGAATAAGACATTTCACATAAAAGATGTTTACATATAGAAAATAGTTGAATTGCTAAAAAAATGACCCCAGTTCAAAAGTTTACATCCCCTTGATTCTTAATAATGTGCTCTTACCTGAATGATCCACAGCTGTGTTTGTTTCTGTCTAGTGATAGTTGTTCATGAGACCCTTGTTTGTCCTGAACAGTGAAATTGCCTGCTGTTCTTTAGAAAAATTCTTCAGGTCCCACAAATTCTTTGGTTTTCCAGAATTTTTGTGTATTTGAACCCTTTCCAACAATGACTGTATGATTTTAAGATCCATCTTTTCACACTGAGGACAACTAAGGGACTCATATGCAACTATTACAGAAGGTTCAAATGTTCAATGATGCTCCAGAAGGAAACACAATGCATTAAAAGTCAAGGGTGAAAACTTTTGAACAGAATGGAGATGTGTACATCTTTCCTATTTTGCCTAAATATCATTTTTTTATTTAGTACTTTCCCTCAGAGGCTACAGAAGATAAATGTTAAATGTTTCCCAGAGGACAAAATAAGTTACATTTACCCTGATCTACACATTCCAAAACTATTATTTTCTTTAGTGGAATACACTGTAAAAAACAATTTGTTGAGTCAACTTAAAATAATTTGTAACCTGGCTGCCTTAAAATTTTAAGTTCAGTCAACTCAACTCAAAAAAAAGCTTATTCAACTTGAAATGTTAAATTATACTAAATTACAACTTAGATATTTGAGTTGAATCAACTTCAAATTTTAAGGCAGCTGGGTTACTTACCTATCTGTTAAGTTTAGCAAACACAAATATCTAAGTTGTTACTTAGTACAACTTAACATTTCAAGTTGGCTAAACTTATTTTAGTTAACTGAACTTAAAATTTTAAGGCAGCAGGGTAACAAATTATTTTAAGCTGACTCAACAAATTGTGTTTTTTATTTTTTACAGTGTATATGTAAACATCTTTTATGTGAAATATCTTACTCGGGTCAGTACTAAATAAACAATATCCCTCTTGTTTTGGTAAAATAATTAACATTTTGCAGATTCTGAAAGGGGGGGGGGGTGTAAACTTTTGACCTCAATTGTATATTTTAAAGCACTAATAAATTAATAAATCTACTCAGGCATTTATTTCATTAATTTAAGATGCCAGTACTGCAGAAATCATTCTAATATGCTGATTTGGTGTTCAAAAAAACTGCTGAAAACCATTTTTGCTGCTCATTAGGTTCATTTTCAAGAGCAGGTTGAAAGATTTGTCTATGTACAACCTCTTAAGAATGTTGTTTAATCTTCTCAACTCTGAACAAATTTCTACAGGGGAGAAAAGGCGTCAGAGGTTGTTGAGATTCTTCAAAGGTGACCTGATTTTCGAGTTACTGAGCCTCCAAACACATTGCTGTACTTGCAAATGTCAGCCTGTCCAATTAAGTCTGCATTAATGTTTTGGGGTCACTGCACTTCAGCAGGGAAAGAATATGATGTTCCAGAAGCGTGTGAACAGCGTTACCGGAGGCCACCGATGCAGAGACTCAGCAATCATGAGCTGACAGAGTGAGATGCGACATCTCAGTAAAGTCGAGTTGAATACTTCCATCATAACTCAAGAGACTTCAAACCGCATAACAGACTTCCAGCTAATTATGTAAACACACTCTCACAAGTGTTCAGAAAGGTAGGTGTGTCACACAATTTACAGTGCATTTCGGGAACATATTGTGGTGTGTCACTGCTTAGGAAGGAATCAAGACTAAAAAGCTTTTTAATTAGTCCAAAGGGAGAAGACGGAGAGCGTCTTGAAGTCTGGTTTGGTCCCACAATGCTCAACCAATCTACAGAGGAAGGAGGATTTGTAATGCCATTCAAATCTAATGGGTCTATATCCTCTGTGACTGATAATACTGTCTGCAGAGCTTGGACTCCCATCCGATAGATCACTCGCTGAGTGCCAGGAAAGGATCTGGGATCCTTTAGAGATTAGCATTACATTAGCGTTGATATATACTGTAACATTAGGCCTAATTATGTGAGCATTTCCATCTCATATATATGACTCATTCCCTGCTAAAGCTGTAAATTTAATACCTGCGGGTTTAAGTTCATCACATAAAAGCTGAACTATAGAGGTTTAACTAAACATTATGGGATTTTATGTAAAAATATTCATGTTACTATGTGGCAACAGAAGCTAAGGCAAGGAATAGATTTGGCTGTTACTTAAATTGCTGTCAAAATCGAATTATTCATGGGTTTGTGCTGCATGGGTGTTGAAAAATAACACAATGAAATTAATCGTTTCATTGCTGAGCCTTAAAAAAGCCTTTGTGATGTCACAAATACATGACAACACAACAAAATAAACAAAAGTGTCATGTGTTCCACTGCACATCTGTTTTTATTACTATTAATGCTTGTCGCAAAGCTCATGCTGTGTGTGGAATTGCTCACTCATTCACAATTCACTACAGAAAATAGTGTTGTATAATGAGCAAGCTAAGCGTGACAGGACAGAAAAACACAAATACGATGCATTCTGGAACATAGGGACGTTGCAAGGAAGGCGTTAAAAAAACAGATAAAAAAAATAAAAAATAAATAAATAAAATAAAACAGTGTCATATAACTAAGGAGCAAGCTAAGTGACAGGACAGAAAAACACAAATACAATGTAATCTTGAACATATGGGTGTTGTAAGGAAGGAGAATGGTAAAATAAAATAAAAGAAAATAAAATAAAAGTACTTGGAATCATTTAGAGATTAGCATTACATTAGTGTTGGTATATACTGTCACAGTAGGTATAATTATCTGAGCATTTCCATCTCATAAAATAAAATAATAAAATAAAATAAACAACATATTCTTGTACATATGGACATTGCAAGGAAGGAGAATGAGAAAATGACATAATAAAATAAAATAAAATTGCATTTTAAAATATATTCAGAAAGAAAATAAAACAATTATTTTCTCTTTTAATATATTTTAAAATGCATTTTTTTCACAATTGTACTGTTTTTACTTTATTTTTTTATTAAATAAACACAGCCTTCACATTACAGTTCACTCATAAAAAAGAGTGGTAGTGTAATATTTAAAAAATGAGTAAATTAAAAAAAAAAACATTCTGTCATATTATGTCATATATGCTTGTTATATCATCACTATATGTAATAATTATATATATATATATATATATATATATATATATATATATATATATATATATATTAGTTTATATTATATTAGTTTTTAATATAATATATATTTTCTATGTTTTAACATATTATATTTTAGAATTCATATATTATAGCTTATATATAACAGTATTAATATTTTTAATTTGCTCTTATTTTTTTATTTTTAGTTATAGTAATATAAGCTTATATACACTTAAATAAAATAAATCATTTAACTTATTTTTTATTTCAGTTTTAATCATTTAAACTTATTTAATTAATTAATTATTTTAATAGTTAATTGCTAAGGCAAAATGTGCTATTTATTTATTTATTTATTTATTTATAGTTTATTTTTATTAATTTTTGAATTTGCTCTTATTTTTCTATTTTTAAATTTAATTTTATTTTTTTAAATCTTAAGAGCTTTAACTGATTTTTATTGCAGTTTTAATCATTTAAACTTTTAATTAATTAATTATTTTATTAGTTAATTGCCAAATAAATCCTATTTATTTATTTATTTATTTTTAGTTTAGTTTATTCATGTAATTTTTCCATTTATACTTCACTTTAGTAATCAGTTGGTGTACATCGGTTTTATATGGTTATATCGGTTTTACAATCAGAGTGCGGGTGTAAAACAGTGAACAACTGTATGCAGTTATACTGTAGAAAATGTAGTGGTTCACACATATTACAAAAGGTCTGACACCCCATACTGTGGATGATATGGAAATGCAGAGATATTTTAGATCTGTTTTCAGCTCTGTAAAGACCTGAATAAGATGCTAAGCTATACCAGGTTCTTGGTTGAAGACTGACATGCGTATTTATCTACTTTTCCAGAATCTTTCAGTTGAACAGTTTAATTCCAGCTGAATAGTTCAATTATTCCGGTTGAATAGCTTGTCACAGCGGGTGAATATCAGGGCGTTTGGGTTATCATTGCCATACTACCACAGCTCAGGGTCTCCCTGGAGGTCAGTCAATCAGCTTCACGTGCACACCGCAACTGACTGATTGGTCAAGGTTGGTCAGTTGATTAGCCAAACCATTCAGGCAGGTGAAACAACCACCGCATGATCCAAATAGGGATTAACACCCTTGGAAGGTGCCAGTCATTTCCTATTGGTGTGGAGTAGACACCGACGGGAGTTCAAAGGGTTAAGATCCAGTTGAGCGCGATCTGTTGCGGGTTTGGCACATCTTTTGGCAGGCCACCTGGTCCCCTGTGCTAAACGGGCCAGAGACAGAGGCAATCTGTCTCGTCTATGAGCCACCATGCTCAGATGTCCACTGTGTTTATAAAATATGCATAAGCACCTATTTCTATGCAAGAAAAAACATATAAATGGGTTGGTGTCAGAATCCAGAGTAAACAGGTTCTGGGTGCACTGAAAGGAAATCATTGGGCCCTAGGGAAAAATGCACCTGATTGCAAACAATCTCCATCTGTCATGTCTCACTCTTCCACCTCATCTTTCCTTTCTTCTCCCACTTATTCAAATGCCACCCTCTCTTCCCGTCACATTCTCCCCTCTATTATCTTTCATTTCCCATGATTCTTTAGGGTCCTAATGAAAAGTCTATAATATACTTTGGTTAAAAATTCTCAATGGTAGTGTAAAACAACACCTTTTTACCTCAAAATCAGCTCTGCAAAAATCATCTTGTTCTGATCGAGGTTGCTTTAAATGTTAATGAGCTCTGCTCACTCCACCCCTCTCTTCTCTCTGTGGAGTGACGAGCCTGTTTATTTTAGCCGCATTTAGCTGCATTTAGCTGCTAAACTTCCTAACTAGCACGTTATAAGGAAAGGCAATCGCAAAGATTCATAAAAAACCCTTATACTCACTTCTGCTGTAAGTGAAGCTGGATCACGAATGGTTCGCACGAACATAGACGGATATATGTAGATCGGGAGGCGCATTCCCTTCACAGACAAACGTAATCTACTGCATCTTCATCGGCTCAGATGTCGGGAGTAAATGACGACCACTAGCTTCTTAAAAGTTAATTTAATTGCATTAATTAATGTTTATTTAATATTTATTATATATACAAATTATATTTATTTAATTTAAATTAATATAAGTAATATGCAGTTAACTTGAATAATGTTTCATTATTTTTTCAAACATAAACTTTTCTTTGTTTTGATTGAAAAGTGTGTTTGTATTACATTGGTTAAAATAAATTCCAATAAAATCACTGTTATTGTAGTATTATTTATATACTGTTATATTATTTATTATTTTTTAATCTTTTTATTTTTATTAACTTTTTTATATTTTTGTTTTCAAGTTTTAATAATTATTTATTTATTTTGTTATTTTTTATGTTTTTGTTGTTATTCATCTTTAATTTATTTTTATTTCAGTTTGAGTTTTAGCACTTCAGCTCATTTCATTTCAGTATGTTTCTCCATAATAAATGTCAGTTTATATACTTTGTTAGTACGTATTAATTAATTTTGTAATTAATTTTAATTTTGTTTAGAGGAATTAATATATTTATTAATATTATTTAATATAAAATATCACTGTTATTGTAGTAATATTTATATACTATTATAGTATTTATTTTTTTATTCTATTTTTGTTTACTTTTTATATTTTTAGTTTTAAGTTTTAATAATTTTATGTGCTTTTGTCATTTTTATTTTATTTATTTAAATTTATAATTTATCTTATCTTTAACTTTGTTAGTACTTATTAATACGTGTCTAGTTCATATTAAATTGTATTAATATAAATTTAATATAAAATATCAGTAATAGTAGTAGTAGTAGTAGTACTCATACACTATTATATTATTTGTTAATATTTTTAATAATTATTTTTAAAAAAATCATATTTATTAATAATTTAGCTTTTTATGTTATTTTTAATTACTTTGTATATTTTTAGTTGTAGGTTTTAATAATTTATTATTTGCTTTCGTCATTTTTTTCTGTTTTTATTATTATTTATCTTTAATTTATTTCATTTCATTTTGAGTTTTAGTCTTTCAACTTCAGCTTATTTTATATCAATATGTTTCTTCATAATAAATGTTGGATAAAAGTTGGATCCATTTATTTTATTATTTTTGTATATATTTTGTTAGTACTTAATAATATTTTGTTTAGAAGAATTAAAAGAATTAATATTCAATTGTATTAATATTATCTTAATATAAAATAACACTGCTATTGTAGTAGTATTCATATATTATAGTAATGATTAATATGCTTAATTATTAAAAAATATTTATTAATATAATTTAGCTTTCTATTTAATTTTTATTTATGCATGTTATTTTACTGTTTATATACTTTGTTAGTACTTATTAATTCGTGTTTAAAATAATTAATAGAATTAAAATGATAATATTAATTTAATATATATTTAAAATTTAAACAAATATATTACATTAATATTAAATATTAAAAGTTTTAGTCATTTTGTGATTTTGTAATTTTTAATAGTTTCGTATACTCATTTCTTTATTGTTTATTTTAATTTTAGTAATTTTATTACTTCAAATTAAACTAAGTTTAATTACTTGCTGATGCAAAAGTTCACATTTTTATTTTTTATTTATGAAACTATTATTTATTTTTTTATTTTTTTATTTACTTTTATTTTATTTATTTCAGCTTTGTTTGTACTAGTTTTAGTTTACAACAACAACAACAACTTGAGATATTTGGTTATCTAATCCATTGACATTCATACATCTTTAAGTCTGGCTTAAGTGTTCAAATACCCTTTGGGCTTACTGTATATTTAATGGGTTGCCTTCTGGGTAGGAAACCCCCTTAATAAAGGTGATGAGTGAGCAGATTAACTCTTTAATGCCGGGCTCTCTCCAACACACAGCACCTCTCCTCCTCCACTGTCTGCCTCACAGTAATCCACTCTGAAGTACAATGAGGCTATCTAGCTAAGTGCTGTGCACTTTTCCATGTCTAATTACATTCGCTAAAGCATGTGCTGAAAGATAAGACCACCTCTGTAAACACTGAAGAAACATGAATGCACTCAGGCCTTCAGTAACCGTGCTAGATGATTTTAAAAAATAAATATAATGAATCTGCCAGTGTATATGGTAGTTTAGTGTTATATTGATTTGTCACATGTATCTATATCCATATCTATCTATCTATCTATCTATCTATATATATATATATATATATATAAATTTCAATAATATATTAATTTCACACACACACATTTCAGCTGTTTTCAAATTTGCATATTGCTTGCTTGGGTTTTGCCTTTATTTATTTATTTATTTATTTAATTATTTTTATTTTCAAATCTAACACCTATTTTTGTGAAATATTTAGCTTGGAAAGCCTGACATTTAAATTTGTTTAAATCTGTTTTACAGAATTCTTCGCCTTTAAATCAATGTAGAAAATAACTAAAAAATATTTATTCAGTATTTATTATATACAAAAAAAAAAAAAAAACTCAGTTGTTTTCAAATATGCATCTTACTTGTTTGGGTTTTTGTTTCAGCATAATTTGTTGTTATTTAGTTATTTTCAAATCTAACACCTATTTTTGTGAGATGTTTTGCTTAAAAAGCTTGACATTTAAATTTGTTTAAATCTGTTTTACAGAATTCTTCTTTTTTAAATCAATGCCAAAAATAAATAAAAAATATTTATTTAATATTTATTATATATAAAACAAACAAACAAACAAACAAACAGAATTCAGCTCTTTTCATATTTGCATGTTGGTTTCTTGGGTTTTTGTTTCGGCATAATTAGTTGATTTGTTTTATTTATTAATTTACTTATTTATTTTTCAAATCTAGCACACCTATTTTGTGAGATGTTTTGTTTAAAAAAAGCTTGACATTTAAATTTGTTTAAATCTATTTTACAGAATTCTTTTTTAAATCAATGCAAAAAAAAAAAAAAAAAATAAAATATTTATTTAATATTTATTATATATAAAACAAAACAAACAAACAAATAAAACAGAATTCAGCTCTTTTCATATTTGCATCTTGCTTGCTTGGGTTTTTGTTTTGGAATAATTAGTTGTTGTTGTTTTTTATTTATTAATTTACTTATTTATTTTTCAAATCTAACACACCTATTTTGTAAGATGTCTTGCTTTAAAAAGCTTGACATTTAAACTTGTTTAAATCTGTTTTACAGAATTGTTCTTTTTTAAATCAATGCCAAAAATAAATTTAAAAAATATATATTTAATATTTATTATATATAAAACAAAACAAAACAAACAATAAAACAAAAAAACAGAATTCATCTCTTTTAATTTTTGCATCTTGCTTTGTTCGGGTTTTTGTTTTGGCATAATTAGTTGTTTTTTTATTTACTAATTTACTTATTTATTTTTCAAATCTAACACACCTATTTTGTGAGATGTTTTGTTTAAAAAAAGCTTGACATTTAAATTTGTTTAAATCTGTTTTACAGAATTCTTTTTTAAATCAATGGCAAAAATAAATAAAAATATTTATTCAATATTTATTATATATAAAACAAAACAAACAAACAAAAAAACAGAATTCAGCTCTTTTCATATTTGCATCTTGCTTGCCTGGGTTTTTGTTTCGGCATAATTAGTTGTTTTTTTATTTATTAATTTACTTAATTTATTAATTACAAATTTTCAAATCTAACACACCTATTTTGTAAGATGTTTTGCTTGAAAAAGCTTGACATTTAAATTTGTTTAAATCTGTTTTACAGAATTCTTCTTTTTTAAATCAATGCCAAAAATAAATAAACAAAAAATATTCATTCAATATTTATTATATATAAAACAAAACCAAAAAATAAACACAAAAATCGTCTGTTTTTAAAGTTGCATCTTGCTTGCTTGGGTTTTGTTTCGGTAAATGTTCATCAAGATGCCAATGCAAGCTTATAAATGCATAACAGCTCTTAGTCTGTTTTCTAGGATTTCATGTGACTTTTCGAATATACAACATGAGTCACATGGACTGCTTTTATAGTGTCACTTTGGAACTTGACAGCCTAAGTCTTTCACTTTCACTAAATAAAAAAGAGCAACCAGCATATTTTTCAAAATACGTTCTGTTCAGTTTTCCACAGAACAAAGAAACTCATCCAGGTTTCGGCAGAGAAAACAATGACCAAATCTTCATTTTTGAAACCACCATCCCCTCAGGACACCTCAAAATGTGCAGTATTCGGTTTCCCAGCAGCACCTGATCTAGAAGTACCGCATTCCATCACTACTCTGTATTCGCTCTGGGTGCTCGCAGTATCAGCACTGCATCAGAGAGCGAAGCTGATGCATACGAGAGACTGAGACGACAGAAATGCACATGCACGCACACATTTCCCTCCTTTTTTGACAGCGCAGGCTTCACACAAAACCACAACCAGCGTTACCAGCCATCAACATAGATCCTACATGCTCCAACCAATGAGAAACAGAGACAAAAGTGCATTTCCTTTGCACAAACCAATCACACGGCAGATAAACAGAACAGAGAGAGAGTGGCAACACAAACAGATACACGGGGACAGAGAGCTAGTGTGCTTGCAGAACAGATGCGTCTTTTTTAGGGGCAAAGCACCGCATTCATCGCTTTTCAAGGCATTCAGCACTCATTAAAGCGCATTACAAATGCCACTTAATCTCCAATTATTTGGTTTTAACCACCAAACATGAATTTATATTCGATTAGTGCTTTATATGAAAATCATTCCTTTAGAAACTAACAATATTTGTCCGAATCAAAACCGCACACCCCCACCGGGAGAAATCCATTACACAACCGGGCGCTAAACAGGATGCCTGTTGAAGTCAATTCAGTTTATCCTCTCAATCTAAGTGCAGTTCATCCAAATAGCTCTGGCTTGGCAAAGCTCGCTCTTTTACAGATTTGCTGGGATACTCTGCATGCTGGACGGCACTCGATTGGAACAAACCCGGCATTGACAGAGTAGCAAAAAGAGGCAAAAAAGAACGAAGACAGACAGGTGGCAGCACTCTGGGGGGGACAAACAGGCGCGAAGCCCATCTGGTGGGACCCCAGCATCTGTATTCACGGACAACACCCCGAAAATGATGCATGTGCCCGATGAGGACCAACCAGATCAAAGTGTTCAGCATGTTGGACAGGATGTTCCATCCACGTTTTTTGTTCACGGTTATGAAATATTCACTTAAAAGCTTCTCATATGAATTAATCATAAGTGTGTGAACATACTCTAAAAAATCTTAAACAATTTTTTTAATTAAATTAAATTGATATCACACTTACCTGAACACAGCTCTAAGCTTGTTTGGATATTCTTGATATGTCCACAAAATAAAATAAAGATAGGAAAAATAACAACAATATTAAAAATACAAAATAATGAATCAGTTGTAAGCAAAGAAAAATAACCAATAGTCGTCCTATACGCAACACTACTGACAACAGCAACAACACTAGCTGGTGCAGGCAGTCACGGCGAGATGCTACAATAACAGCATCCCCTTTTCAGGAAAGGATGGATAAAGGAGGGAGTGACAAACGTACCGGAGAAATGGAGGCAGGAGGGGAGGAGGGACGCTATGGAGCATGCTCACTGCAAATCCCTGGGTATTTAAGTGTCACATGACCAACTCGGAGCTGTCAATCATCGCTGGCTGGAAAATTAAGAGAGGGATGGGGGGAGTGAGAGAGAGAGAGAGAGAGATGGATGGGGGACCATTATGTTGATGGGTACAGCGCAGAACGGAGCGGTGGGTGGCGCCATCACAGCTGCTGTTTTTTCCTGTTTAATTAAAGAAAGAGGGAGAAATGAAACTGTAATCTCTCACAGCCCACCCCCAGGCAAGAAGCCCACCAATGACACGCGTGTTTCCGGCTTAGAGCAACGGATTAACCCCTTCTGAACTGAGACACACACACACTGTATTTGTACATATATACACATGTACTACAAGGCAAACATTTTTGAACAGGTAATGTTTTTTAAAGCATCTCTTCTGCTCACTAAGCCTGAATTTGTTTGATTTAAAGTACAGTAAAAACAGTAAAATTTCGAAATATTTTTACTATTTAAAAAATAACTGTTTCTATTTGAATATACTGTAAAATGTAATTTATTTCTGTGATCATAGCTGCATTTTCAGTATCATTACTCCAGTTTTTAGCGTCACATGATCAGTCAGAAATCATTCTAATATGCTGATTTTCTTTTCAAGAAACATTATTATTAATATTATTATTATTATTATCAATAAAAAAATATAATAAAGGTCTAAAGATCAGCATGCATCTGAAATAAAAAGCTTTTGTAACATTATACACTATACCGTTCCAAAGCAAGGAGTCAGTATTTTTTTTTTTTTTATTTATTTATTGATAAAGAGATTATAGAAATTAATACTTTTATTTAGTAAGGATGCTTTAAATTGATCAAAAATGATGAAAAAGACATTTTACAATGTTACAAAATCAAATAAACCCGGAAAAACCTACTCAGCTGTTTTCAACATAATAATAATAATAATAATAATAATAAATGTTTTTTTGCACACCGACTCAGAATATTACAATGATTTCTGAAGGATCATGTGACTGGAGTAATGATGCTAAAAATTCAGCTTTGAAATCACAGGAATAAATTATTTTAAAACATATTCAAATAAAAAAATAGTTATTTTAAATAGTGAAAATATTTAAAAAAATTTACTGTTTTTGCTGTACTTTGGATCAAATAAATGCAGGCTTGGTGAGCAGAACTTACTTCTTTAACACAAAACACACACACAAAAAAATGACTGTTCAAAAACTTTTGACTGGTAGTGTATACACATGGGTAGTTAACAGATAATATGTTTATTTCCATTTTTTTCAACATTTGGTTAAAATGCATATTAATTTACTGTATAATAGGAGGAAAATCTCTTTTTTTGTTAATTAATCACATTTTTGAATGGTTTTTGTAGTGATAATTAACTAGTAAGTACAAACATACGGAGCATTTTAATTACTATGAGCTCATAAAACATGCATAATTGTCTTAAAAATAACAAATGCATCTGAAAACATTTGTGACTAAAGACATTTTTACAAAATTACAATTAAAAATGGCTGTTCTTTTCATCAAAGACTTTTTATTTAACAAAGAACCCTTAAAAAATTCAACAAATATTAATAAAGTTTTCAACATTAATAACAACGAGCATAAATGTTGCTTGAGCACCAAAACAGCATATTAGAATGATTTCTGAAGGATCATGTGACACTGAACACTGGAGTAATGGCTGCTGAAAATTCAGCTTTGCCTTCACAGGAATAGATTGTATTATTAAAATCAAAACAATTATTTTAAACTGTAATAATATTACATAATATTAGTTCTTACTGCATTTTTGATCAAACGAAGGCAGCCTACGTGAAAATAAGACACTTCTGTATATCTATATCTACATCTATCCACCATCTTCCTATAATATATAAGAAATATTTTGTGAGTACAGTAAGCTAAGAGTCAGTGGCAGGTGATGGTGCTCATATTTCAACTGCTGAATCTACAGCTGGATTTAATCTAGTCTAATACCTCACATTCCACAAACTCACAACTGTAGCAGACACACTGAAGAGAGTAGTGCCTAAACACATCAGATACCTGTTCAAACTTCCACATTCCACTAATACAGAAAATTACTGTAATTAAATACATGATATGTTGCTTCTTGCAAGACAGACAGGCCTAAACACTTAAAGCAACTGTAAGGGAGTGTAAGATTACTCCAGAAATTAGTGCTGCAAGTATGGTGATTAATAGTTTAGATAACATTGTTTTATAAACCATCAAAACAGCTTGCATAAAAATACTATAAATGTGGGCCTTCGTCACATTTTGTTCTTTTTGAAAACAATGGTTCATAGTAGGCCCTCAACTAATGGTACACAGCGCCCTCTAGTGACTTCAAGCTGTGTTTAGAGTTTACTATTTATAAATTCTATACTGCGCCCTCTAGTGACGAACGGTAGACTGCGCTGCCTAATGATGTAATATATACAGCGCCCTCTACTGACTGTTAAAGAAATAATCAAAAGTGAACACAAAAATATTTCTCATCTTTCAGCCTAATTTTAGTTTATTCTAAATAAGGCAGGTGCATACTTTCCAGTCCTCCTCTATAAACATCCAGTCACTAAGGGAAAATAAATAACCCGATAAAATATAAGCAAAGACACAAAATGTAAATATTAACCTTTTAGTATTGCTATCCTAAATACGAACTGGAGAAAAAAAAAATGTTCCTGTTTGAGCAAGGAACCTGTTTGGTCAGTTTAAAATAGATGGATAGTACTGATTAATTTAGATTTAAATGCTGTTGTCAAATATTTGGATTAGTATGTCACGTTCAGTGTTTTATAATGTTCCTAAACGTCTTATCAATGGAAAAAGCCGCCAAAAGACATTTTAGGTTGGTTTATCCTTGAACGTATACCGCAGAACCACATGCCTACCATTTTTGCAAAATAGTTTACACTCTTGTTACTTTAACATATTTTACAGTTCTACAGCACTTTCCTCATGCTTTAACACGCTTCTCATGAACACAGAGCGAATTATAACTCAAACTAAATCTACCTCAGTCATCAAATATAGGTCTGTGTAAGTCAGTCATGTGCTGACTAAAATACCAAAAAATAAATACAACGGAACAACAAATAAAGCACACTGGAAAAGAGCTTATGAATGACTTATCTTGAGACAATCCTGACAAGATTGAGATATGACAAGGAGGAACTGTGGTCAATGTTGTCGATGAAACGACATTATTCTGTCGACTACAATCCACAAACGTGACCAGGGGGGTATTCCAGAAAGCTTGGTTAACTTACCATTTGGTAAATCATAACCTCTGGGTTGATTTACCCCAAACCCGCATACCATGAGTATGTCGGTTCCAAAACACCTGAGAAGAGTAAGTTTAATCAACCTCCTATTGGTTACCCAGAGTTAATGCGTGTGCACGGTGCATACATAAAGACGTTTTCAATGGATCGCCGATTTCACGAGTTAAAATGGAAAATCAAATTGAAAAAAAGAGAGCGGCATACTTCACAGAGGCAGAGTTGGAGGTTTTAATGCACGCATATGAAGAATTCAAGCCAATAATAATGAAAAAAAGCAATACGGCTGCATCGGCTAAAGAAAGAGAGTTGGCTTGGCAAAAAATAACGGACAGAGTAAACGCGTAAGTGTATTAAATTGCAAATTTGATATCGCCTCCCCTTTTATCATAATGCAAAATAATTAAACACCCCTTCCGCATCCTTCTGACTGTTAAATCACCATGAAAGCATTTACTTTTCCTGCCATTCATTTCTTTAGGTTAAAATAACAATGTATATTGACTAGGGATATATGGTTTCTTATTTAATAAGGTGTAATCCTTCTGGAGCCAGAAGAACTTTGAGCCAAGTCAAAATGAAAAACAAAAACATTCTGCAAAAAGGTAATATTTGATTACACAATTACTAAACTATTTATTAAACACGATTTAGTATATTATTTCTGTCATGTAGCTAATAGAAAGAAGGCTGAAGCCCGTCTAACTGGCGGGGGCCCACCACCACCACCCCTCACCCCTCACCCCTCACCCCATCTGAGGAGCTGGCTTTGTCCCTTAATAAAGGGCGACCAGTGGTTGATGGCATTCCAGGGGGCACTTCATCACACACACCATGCACCACAAGTAACATGGTGAAATGTAAGTTTACCACTATGATTTGTTTTCATTATATGACTTAATAAATCTCTGTCACTTAAAGGCTTTTTGAACATGCTTAACGTTTCTATGCAGGCTTACTTTATTTAACTGCATATGATGTATAGGCTACTGTGATCTTAGTTGTATTACTTTGACATGTTTTTTTCCTGCATTATTGGTTTTTCTTTGATTAATATTGAGAATTGTATGGGTTGTATTTTCTTATAGATACTGATAGAGGGATTGTATTATTGGACCCTACAGAAAGAACACAGTCTGTCACAGTTGTAAGTGTTTTGTTGTCAGGTGCCTTTAGTTGCTTTTAGATATTTTGTGTTTTTTTCTTTTTGCCAGATAATGTATACTTGCATATTTCCACTGAAGGATGAAGATGATGAAGATGACGATGAAGAGACCACATCTGCTGTGACAGAAGTGGACAATGCTGGTAGATCCACTGAGGTATATAATGCATACCATTATAATGCATGCCCCCTTGTTACATTAGAGTAACAAACTGTCATTGTCCTTTCACAGTACATACCTGGGGATTTGCCCACAGATGAAGGTCCTTCAACCTCAATGCACAATCTAAGCAGTGTAAGAATTTGTGTGCAGCTGTCCATATTTTAATTTTATTGTCTGACAGAATCTCATTTATTTATTTATTTATTTTTTTGCCTTCCTAGTTGCCAGCAAAGGAGCTGTATAAGGTCCATCTTCAAAAACAAATAAGAAAAAGTGACATGGAGATGGACCTTATACAGCTTCAAATGGAGGAGAAAAGGCTATCCATTAAAAAAGCAACGCTAGAAATTGAATTACTGGAGCATCGCCTTAAGGTGAGAACTTGTGTGAATATTAATCTGCACGTTAAAAGTGTTGTCTATATAAAGCAATGTAATAAAAAAAAAAAATGATAATTTTACTTTCATTGTTTTTCAGGAAAGAATGAACTGCACAGCAGACCAGTGCAAACAATTTAATAAAAGTAATTTTGACAAATCCTGTCTCTCAAAAGTCTTCCATCTCTGTTGTGTGCAAAAATCTGTAGGGGTTCCTCTGGGCCATCTTCTTCAATACAAGGAGGGTGGCTCTCTCCTCTTATAGTGGCAATGTTGTGAAGTACAACACAAGCCACTATGATGTTGCATGCCCTCTCTGGACTGACCCGGAGCCCACGCAGACACTGAAACCTAGACTTGAGGATCCCTATGGTCATCTCCACCTTGGCCCGTGTTCGGCTGTGAGCCAGGTTAAAGCGTGTCTGTGGTCCAGGATCAGGTTCAGGGTAGGGTGTCATTAAATAGGGCAGACAAGGGTATCCTCTGTCCCCCAGCAAGTAACCATTGTACTGTCCTGTATTGATTCAAGTGTACAATACAAATATAGTAAAAAGGAAAAAAAAAAACAAAAAAACATTGTATAAAGCAAAACATACCCTGCTCAAATGTCTGGCATAATGATGACTCGCGGAAAATTCTGGCATCATGCACAGATCCTGGCCATTTTGCCTCAACATTAGTAATGATATGGGTTGCCTCGCATATTACCTATAGTTAGTGGAAAAAAGTAATGCGTTTAATGATTTTTAAGGCAAAAAATTAAGGACACAAAATTAAGTTGTTACCTGCACATTGATGCTATGAATAGATTTCCTATTAACATAGTCTCCTTCATTTATTGAAGGAGCTTTAATAGGAATGTGGGTGCCATCAATGCACCCAATTACATTTGGAAACCCTGAAATAGAAAGTCATATATGGAAGTATCAAGTGTGTGTGTGCAGGATGAATACATGTATAGATATAAATAGTATGACTACATATTAAATATGCGTCATAGATTTTACTACAAAGGACAAACCTGCCACTCTGTGGAATTCCTCTTTAATAACACGCAGAGGTTTATGGCCAGGGAACTGTACAAACGTGTGTAAGAATCGTTTAAGTGCCAGACATACTGTGCGAACGGCTCTACACACAGTTGCCTTTCCCACATGCTCTGCATCGCCCACATTGTACAAAAAATGCCCTGACGCAAAAAACCGAAGTGCTATGCACAGAATGTTTTCTGTGCTAAGCGCAGACCCGCGGTTTGTGACATTTGCAATATGCGGTTTCAAGAGATGTGTTAAATAAATTAACGATTCTTTTGAAAACCGATAACGCTCTTTCAAATAATCATTAGGGAATGAAAAGACATCAATACGCGGTCTTATAACTCTCTCCCGGCGGAAAAAACCTCGTATAATTTGTGCCTCCACGTCCACAGGATCGTCATCAAAAGGGCACGCCATGCTCAGTAACCGTCTGAAACAAACTGACTCTGGAACATAACCTGCTACCGAGCAGGTTATCTTCAGAGAGTAAGGTGCTATGGTTACATACATACCCAGAAAATTACCTCCGTTTTTGGAACCGAAAGTTTAGGTTATCCACTAACTTACCCTTAAACTTACCCGGGTATGTCACATAACCTGCTTTCTGGAATACCCCCCAGGCCTCAGTGACTGAGTGACTATGTTGAGATTGGAATACTAATATATTACAGTACTTTCGAATACTCTGCACTTTATACAGTCTACTATGTTTAATACATAAAAAGTAGACAGTAGGTCTTATTTCATAATATATATGCTTTAAACAGAGGTGTGCTCATTAGTCACACAGATGCACAAAAATAAAAGGATTATTTTGCATTTTCAAACCAGTTCTATTTAAAATGTCAAAGGAGGCATGGCTTATTAATTCAAAAATAAATTACTTCCAGTTCATGCATTACACAGGAAATGAAAGGTCAAGCACATTGCATTGTGGGATATAGTGTTGTATAAAGTAAGCTATACTGTGCACAATACAAATAGTATAATGCAACAATAGTAAGACTAGTAGGATGAATGTATCAGTAAACAGTATGTGTCAAAAGTTTTTGAACAGTAAGATATTTAATGTTTTTTAAAGAAGTCTCTTCTGCTCCCCAAACCTGCACTTATTTCATCTAAAGTACAGCAAAAACTACAATTTTGAAATATTTTTACTGTTAAAAAAAATGCTTTCTATTTGAATATATTTTAAAATGTAACTTATTCCTGTGATTTCAAAGCTGAATTTTTAGCATTACTTCAGTCACATGATCATTCAGAAATCATTGTAATATTCTGAGTTAACATTCATTATTATTAGGTTAAAAACAGCTTAGGGGATTTTTTTTTTCAGGTTTCTTTAAAGAACGGAAAGTTCAAACAAACAGCATTTATCTGAAATCTAAATATTTTGTAATAAAATTCTAGTGTATAATGTTACAAAAGCTTTTTATTTCAGACAAATGTTGATCTTTGGATCTTTCTATTCAAGAGTTCTGAAAAAAATGTACTCAGCTGTTTTGAATATTGATAGCATATTTGAATGATTTCTGAAGAATCATGTGACACTTAAGACTGGAGTAATAATGCTAAAAACTCAGCTTTGATCACAGAAATAAATTATATTTTAAAATATATTTAAATAGAAAGCAATTATTCTAAATAGTAAAAATAATTCATAATATTACTGATTTTTCTGTATTTTGGATCAAATAAACGCAGGCTTGGTGAGCAGAAGAGACTTCTTTAAAAAAACACTAAAAACCCTACTGTTCACTTTACTTTCGACTGGTGGTGTATATATATTATCTTCATAATATCTTGCTTTCTGCATGTTCCTTTTTAAAAATAGATATGTAAATAATACATAAAATATACACTCTATAAAACATTAAAATAAAAGTACACAACAGTCAACTTTCTTGCATTACTTTTTATTGAATTTTAATTAAATTAGGACTAATCTTTTTTTTTTTTTTGTCACAAATCCCATAACTGATGCTTAACTGGTAAAATGTATTACAAAAATAAAATGCTTTTATGTTAATTATACTGATTAGCAAATTACCTTTATGCTTCAACATCAAGCATATTATAGTTCAAATCAAAAACATGCATTTTGTCCCTGCATTTCACCTTTATAGTCAAGATTTTACTGTTTTGTCACAGCTGCCACAGTTCAAAGCACAGAGAAAAACCCCATTACACGACAGTGATTTCCACATATGGTTGTGTCCAATAAATAGCGATAGGGAAAAGAACATTTTTCCATTTAGGATCATGCAAATACATTGCACTAAGGCCCACGCTCATATATCTTCACTCTAACACAGGAACAGACACTGATATAAGCACTGCTCAGCTCCGGCAAAATACCACTAGGTTTAATGTGGGTAATGATGGTGATTTCTCTGGGGGGGGGGAATCCTTCACCCGGTGCGCCCCTGTGGCATCAAACACCAAGGCTTGGCTTAATGATGCTTTGCAGAGCAGAAGTATGTTATCTTTGGCTTTGAGGTTACAACTCGAGGGGTTTGTAAGAAGGCCTGTGAGAGGAAAACAACAGGGATTTGGAAAGCTAACACTTCATTTCCCCTCCAGAATACTTATGCACTAATACAGGTTTAAGCAAAAGACAAATGTCAATTTAGTGTCGCTTCATGGGGTGATGAAGTTACAGCACTTTTTGTGCATTGTTCGTGCATCACTAAACCAAATCTAATGAATCATTAAATCAACCTTCCAGTAGGCATGAAGATTTTTAGTTGTCCGAATCCTGTAATTCAACTGACATGTAGTTCCTCTGTTTTTCTCCTTAAAATGAAACTATTGTATTAAGGGCTAAAAAAAGGACAGTGTGACTTGAAAACCCAAAACAAAATGCATATTTCCAGAATCCACACAACACTCAGCACAAAACATTTCAGCAGTCTTAAGTGAGGTGACTTTCCCTGGCAGGAACCATGGAGTTCCTTGGATTTGTGACATGTGAGCCCTTTGAACATTGAAGGGCCTCCTCCTGATGCCCTGAATTAACTATTGATATATATTATTTCTTATTCATTGTTCACACTTGCTGTCAAACAACAAACAAGGCTTTTAATTAACTAGTACTGTGTAGTCTTTGAAAAATGTCCAGACGGAAAGTTGGAGAAAGGCAGTAGCTGATAGTCTCTTCAACTTCCTGAACACGGCGTTGAAAACGACAGCGGTCCCGTGCGATTTCCTCCCAGGGTCCATGCCGATCCTCATCGCTGCTGGCATAGAACTCCTCAACCTCCTCTACAAACGTCACCTGTGAAAGGAACACAAAAAAGGAGTTTTTATAAAGTTATATCTACCGTTCAACACGTTATTACATATTATACATATGTTAAACACTACCAGTTAAAAGTTTTTGAACAGTAGGATTTGTAATGTTTTTTGAATGTCTTCTGTCTGCATTAATTTGATCCAAAGCGCAGCAAAAACAGTAACATTTTGAAATATTTTTCTATTTAAAATAACTCCTTTCTAGTTGATTATATTTTAAAATGTAATTTATTTCTTTGATTTCAAAGCTGAATTTTTTAAGATCATTACTCCAGTCACATGATCCTTCAGAAATCATTCTAATATTCTGATTTGCTGCTCAATAAAGTTATTTTAAATATCAAAAATATTTCAAAATTTTACGGTTTTTGCAGCACTTTGGATCAAATAAATACAGGCTTGGTGAGCACAAGAGACTTATTTAAAAAACATTATCTATTTAAAAAAATTCAGAATATAAACTGTACAGTGAAATTAACACCCAATTCTCCTATTTCTCCTCCTTTTTCAGACTCGCCCTTTCACTGTTGCTAAGTAACATGTGAATCCCCTTAAAATGTTGATGTATGTGTGAATGAGTGTATGATCGCTCATAACGCATGTGAGTGTTAGAAAGCGACATCACCCCAGACCACATCTAATGACTCTGACTAGTGTGATGCCAGAGTCATGAAATGCAGCGCGCTATAAAGTGATAATGAGTAATGGGCAGAGCACGAACTCGGTCTCCCTGGAGACAGCAAAATGGAACCATTGCATCAGATCATCACAGGCAGGGGAGGGAAAAAAAGTAGAAAATGATGTTGCATGGCTTTACATCATTTTCTTAAGCTGGTCTATACTGCCATATTGTCAAAGAATGGCAGTGAGAAAGAGGATTAAGTGTTGCCACCAGTCATTGTATAGAATAAAACTACTAATTACTATTGTGCATATAAATACACTATTGTTGGACTGATGAAGACCTGAGGCCATTATTCCAAATATATGAAAGGCACAATTTATTCTGTATTCTGGTTACTGTATTCATAAACATTAGTTAATGCAACAGGTGTCAAGAAATAACATTGGCCAACAATTTTTACAAAATCTATTAATCTAGATTAATGTTATTGCATTCTTCACTGTTAATTCATGTTGACTGATTAGAAATGTTAAAAATGAATTATGTAATGTACAGCATCATTCAAACGTTTGGCATATGTACAATTTTAAAATGAATGTTTTCGAAATACTTCTTTTACATTCTCCTAGGTTGCCATTGTTTAATCAAAAATAAAGTAAAAACAGTAATAGTTGAAATATTAATGCATTTTAAAAGAACTATTTAAATATACTTTATGCAATTTATCCTGTGCTGAATTTTCAGCAGCCATTTCTTTAGTCTTAGTGTCACATGCTCCTTCGGAAATCATTTTGAAAGAATTAATATACTTATTTAGTGCTCAAAAAACATTTCTTATCAATATCAATGTTGAAAACAGTTGCTTAATATTTTCTGGAAACCATGATAGCTTTTTCTCACGGCTTTTTGAAGGAAGGAAGTTCAAAATAACAGCATTTATTTGAGATATAAATCTTCTGTAACATTACAGATGTCTTTACTTACATTTTATAATAATAATAATAATAATAATAATACAACTTCTATTTCTCATTAAATAGAAGGATTCATTTCTTAAGTAAAAGTCTTACTGACTTCAAGATTATGAACAGCAGTCTATGCACAAAACAACATTAACCTAGATTAGAAAACTACTTTCAGTTTTTGAATTCATGTTACCTAATTGAAGCTTAAAGTGTTATCACTTTCTTACAGCCTATTATTATTTCATTTCCTTGTGCCACTGCTGCAAACATCTCAATTTCCTCCAAGGGGTCAATAAAGTCTTATCTTATCTAAAACAACAACATTAGATATTAAAAAGTGCATAGTGGTTGTTTAAAATTGACTTTCTTAAGGAAATTGCTTGCCTGGTCCCTTAAAAATTAACTTGACCATGATTTGACTTAGCATGTGCTACATTTTAAACATTTTGGTGAACCTAAAGCAGGCAAAACCGCAACAAAACTAGATGTCTAATAACTGCATGAGTCAAAGGATGAGTAACTGTCTCCATCTGATTCATTCCAGACATAATGTGTTTTTAAGCCATCCACACTTGGGTCACACCTTGTTAGCAAACAGAATGTTCAGAAAAAAAAAATGTTATATAGTTTCAGACTGGAATGTGATAATGCAGGAATTAAGGTCAATGTTATACAAACCTTTTTCAGCTGAACAGCTGTGGCACTGCTTGAGCATGGCACAGGGGAAATCTCTGAGAATCCACTGTCCAACCTCTCCTCAGCATCCTCTCTCTTGTAGAGCGGCATTCCAGGCACTTTCTCCCTCCGGCACCCTTTGGAAGTTTTCCTAGTGTGTATGGGGGCCTGGAAGTTGAGAAGGCTGTAGGGATCTGCTGAGCAGCTGAAGGAGTTCCACAATCTCAGATTCTCTTCCTCGTCCATCTCACAGGCATCTTCGCCAGACTCGTTCTCTGAGAGTGAGGGCGACGATGGGGGAGACGAAAGATGGGAGGACATAAGCGCTGGCGGAGACTCTGAGACCGAAGAGTCTGTAGTCGCAGGGCTTGGCTTGGAGGCTGTCCTTATGGGAGCTGTGAAGTTCCTCGGGTTATAAGGATCCCCGTTTTGGCACAGAGAATTCCACAGCCTCTCGGCCTCAGAGTCGGCCTCCTCTCCATCCGAATCTTCCTCGGATTCATCATCGCTGTCATCCAAGTCCTCAGAATCTGAAAAGTGGGACGAGCCTTCACTGTCAAAGCCATCGTCATCATTACTGTCCCAATCGCTGTCATCCTCCGATTCGGATTCGCCACTGCAAGGGCTGCCCATGATGTAAGCGATGACCTTGTTTTGACATTGAGGAGCAGCCAAGATAGGCACGTTTTCAGCACCTGGAGCAGTTTCTGCTTTCTTTTCAGAGTCCTCTTTCTGTCTCTCCTTGGTTTCTTCCTCAGGTTCAGTATGAAACTCACTTCCTGTAGTGTTTGTCTGAGACGAGCCGTCTTCGGAGCCAACGGGGCTGGCTGTTTCCGACACCTCCTGTTCCTTGGAAAGCAGCTTCATGTGAAGCTTGCTATTTGAGTGTTCTTCCTCCAAGCTGGAGTAGCCATTATCTTGGTCTGGAGTCAGAATTGCCACCTCACTGTAAGTTCTACTACAAACTAGTAGTTGCTGCTCAACATCTAGTGGAAGCTGGTATGAGTCAGTTTTGGGCAGGCTTGCATTGTGGGTCAGCTCTTTAGAGCACAAGGGTCCAGAGATTTCGCTCTGCATTGACCGCCCATCATCGCTTTGACAATAGCCCACACTGTGATGTTCTCCACAATGCTGCCAGCTCGTATCAGTCTCTTTTCTGCTTTGTGCTCCGTTTAGCAGCCAGTTTGGAGGTCTGTCGTCGGCCTCCCAAAATCCTCCCCACCACCAGCTGTTCGTGGTTCGCACGGACAGCGTATCCGGGCCGAAATCGCATCTGGTTTCCGGTTTCGCGCGCCTTTTTTCTTGCGCATTTTGCAAGACCTGGCTGATTAAGTTTTTCGCCGTTCCGAGGTATCCGACCGATGCTTGCTTTTGAAGACTGAAATCTTTCTGGGAGGTGCTCTGAATTCCTAGTTCACTTAATGAGTCGTGCGTGAACCAGGAAAGAGTCCTCGGGTCTCCAGAGGACGCGCACGGCGCGTTTTCATGCTGGCACTGGAGGTATGCAACTTTCAGAGGGGCCAGAGAGTTTCCAATATCTAGATTTGAATTCATTTCGAACGCTGTTTGCGTTCTTCCGGGGAAATACCTCTGCAGGAGCGACCACGCAGGTCTGGAAACTAGAGAGAACACGCTTATCCACGAGCTGTCAGCGCGCTCGTCACTGTCACGCGTGGACCGCGTGTCCCCTTGAGAAAAGTGTCCATGTGTGCTCATACTTCTGAAAAATATGAAATGCGTTGAACCACATAAACAGAACAAGCTATTAACTTAAGGTACTTCCTTATAAGTGGTTAAACACACGGTTTAGACTTCATTTGCATAAAAGTGCTTCAAATGTTAGGTTTAAATGTCTCTGAATGTTACTAATATACAGAACAGTTTTGAATACAACCTAAATATGGCCTTATAAGGCTTAGCTGGCTAACGCAGCTAGTAATCAAGCTTTAACGTATGGCTAAATGTTAGCTACGAAAAAAGTAAAACGCTCCGATTCTCATTCCTTTCAGCCCTTAATACCATCCATGAGTACAGATAAATATTCTCCGGGGTAAACGAAAGTGTCCATGTCGTTTAGGCTCTGTTGAGTCCGACCCGGCTCGCGGAAATAGCTTCAGCGTCCATATTGACCGCAGTGTTAACGCCAACTGTGCCGTCCTGAGGAAAACAACACCAATTATTTCGTTTTGAAGGGGTTGTAGATACAGCAGAAGGAACGGAAAGGCATTTTGAGCTGGTGTAAAAGCAAGAAAGGCTGGTATACTCCAAATGAAAGCTTGAAACAAAAGCCATTTTGACGTCTGAAGGGAAGCGAGGATCGGTTCTTCAACTGTCAGTCTACTGTCACGTCAATCGCGCCCAGCTGCCGCGTTTTCGGAAGAAAAATACTGTAAGTTGTAGGAGAAAAAACGGCTATACCATCAAAAATCGAGTCAAAGTGGTCTCCGTAGATTTACGAAAAAAGCGGTTTCACTTTTAAGACGTTCCAAATATAATTACTTGGAAGACTCGTTGACGTCGCCGTTTCCCTCGCTAGCCGCGGAGCTAAAGCGGAGAGATTTCATCAGAAAAGCTCCAAGGGAGCGTCTCTAAAGTTCAGTAGCGCCAACGCGCAGTAAGGGACCGTGGTAAAATTCTGATCTCACGTGGAACTTTGATAAGCGCGTTATATAAGCTGTTCTGTAAGTGTGCATGTCACGCAATGTCTAGGCAATACCTACAGTACATAAATCCCTCAGGAACTTCTAAATCTTTAATGCAACGCTCTGTTTGAGCACGACTCGTCTAGTCCTTTTGACTAATCTAGTCTAAGTCCAGTGAGACTTGCAGCATGAATTTGACAGATCCATTCGTGCCTTGGTGCAAAGCCTTTTTTGGAGAAACTGCCTGTGCAGAATCCCTCAGGCACAGTAGTAATGTTTCATGAAGAATTGACTGTGCATACTATATGAGAAAGCTTTTTTAAAAATCTCTCTCGCTCTCTTTTCAGTTGTGGTTTTCACTAAATATCAATACCAGGACACATAAGCCAGCCTTTGTTAAAGCAATATTACAAGAGCAAGAGTTTTCCGTTTCCTCCTCTCTGGTAAGAGAAGGAAGCTTATTATAAAAAGGGTAACTGCAACTGTTTTTCTCTTTAGTTTTGGCTGTATGTCCCACAGTCTAGACTTTTTGTAATCTAGATGTAAATGCAAGCTGCGAGATACAAACTCAGATTTTTATTGCAAAACATAACTCGCAATTCTGAGAGGAAAAGTCAGAAATATAAAAGGTCGCAATTACCTTTATATTTTTTTCCTTGATGCAACAAGTAATTGCAACTTTTTTAGATAAAAATTAACATTTTTATTCTAAGGTGGAATAAGCTTCCATTAAATACCCTTCTCCAAGCAACCATGGAGTGAAAGAAAAAAACATAAAAACTGCCTAATTTATAGATCTGTACTCTATTTTTCGTGAAAAGAGATTAATTTTATTCCCAGGTTGTCCTAATTAAACTTTAATTTGATAAATGTCTCATTCATGTTAATATATGTCATCATAATTTCTCTAGAGGAGTATCAGAACAATGAGTAATGTGAAAAAACATGGACTGTTCAGACACGCAATTAAAACCTTTATGATAAACCCCAGTCTGATGTAATTCTTACCTCAGTGTGATGACAGCCAAAACAGCATATGGGATAGTCGCCATGTGTCAGTAAACTGGATTGTTAGGGTCAGTTATGCACAACTCAGATTTACAAATAAATGCATCTAAAAAATGGACACAGTGTGAACGTACATTTATACGAGAATGTGGTTTTGCACAAGTTTCATCATTTGATATATCATTGCACCATCTTTGTACAGGGTTAAGGTCCAACAAAGAAAAAAAACTCAGTATCAAGTCAGTTTTCCTGTGCATTTATTAAGTGCAAATAAAGTTTAAAAACATGGTTTGAAATTAGAAGAAACACATTAAACCTTTTGTCTAGAAATGAATAAAATGGGATAAAGCCCATTTACAGTCCATAAATCACATCAAAATTATATTCTCAGGATTTACAGTATGCCAACCCCATTGATTTTAATCTCACAACATTCTTTTTATTTATTAAAATAAGGGCCACAGATGTTATAAAAGTTCTATACCTTTAAACCCAAACGCATCTGCACATACACAACAAAGCTAAATCACTCTGCTCTCCATTATGGGTTAACATGCAATCATACAATCATTTCCTATTAGGTTAAGCATCACATAGTAGTGCCCTTTGGAGGAAAGAAAAACACACACATACACACAGACAAACACACCAATTTGTCATTTGAAACAAATTTCAATTCTTTAGAAAATGCACTTCATATCTGAAATGGAGCTGGTTTGTCTGGTTAGAAAAAGCTACGGAACAGGGACTACTTTGACCTGGATAATCATACCTAAGTTTGCTTAAGGCTACTGGATTGTTAGAGCACCTCGACATACAGGGTTGCACTTTCAACTTGTAGGTTATTGATTTAAAGACATAAATTCAGTAAAGGATAAAAAGGTTCTGTCATGATGCTTCCCGCTCAACACTTTATAGTTTTTCTATTATTAGTCTTTTTTTTTTTCTTACGCACAAACATCAGTGCAACTTGGTTAAATTGGACAATTTTATGGAAATAAGATTAATCATAATTAAAGGTAATTTCCAATTATGCTTTTTTCCAATTCATTTCCCATTAAAAACCTCTCCTTTCTGTGAGCTGTAAGGTCATTCCACTCAAAATCAAACTGAGTGCAAAGTTAAGCAAATCAGAATGGAAAATCTTTAAGCAGTTGAAAAAACGAGCTACTGTGGTATATTTAGCATTTAATTTACATGCAGTTTTACATACAGATGAGGAATGGAAATACTGACAGATCTACAGTCTAAAGCTTTAATTTCATTTCCCCTTTTATAAAAAAAAATAACCAATAAAACTTGGAAAAATGTGAGGTCAATGTACTTGACAAACAAATGCAAAAATGCAATATTTATCCAGTAGCAAATTTCACAGCATGCAAATCAATATATATTTTTTTAAAACAGAAGTTTCCTTGTGTATGTTATGCTTATATATCATAATCATTGACCCTGAAGTCCCTTCAAAACCCCTTCCTGCATATAAAGTTGTGTGCTGTCATTTTGGAAAGAAAGAAACCTTAGGTTTATGCAAAGAAATTCATATTCCTCATGGTTTGTCTCTCTTTCAGTATACTGTACATGCAATTCGTGGTTTCATGTTGTTTTTGTTATGCACCCACCTATTTTACAAGATCAAAAATCTACATTCACTCTGTTCAGTTCCTGCAGTGGTTATATCGAGTTAATTCCACAATTTCAAGCCCAAGACTATCAAGTGTTCATCCCTTTTTTTAATGCCACACACAATGTGAAATTACCCAACTTTACAGTACAAAAGCGGCCATCACTACTAATTCCTAAGTAAATCTCTGCAAAATCTGATACAAAGAGACGTAACTAATGTCACAAGACACGACATAGCTCAAAATTGAGCTGCAATAGAGAAACATTTTAAAAAGAAAATAACTTAAATTTCCATGTGCATTCTCAGGACGACAAAACGGGGCTTTTGAAGTTTCACCGACAGCAATTTTCCAGAAATCCCCCCAAAAAATATGGCGCATGGATCTATATTCTTTCAAAATGTTTTTTGTCCCATAGTCTCACCAAGAACCGCTTTCATAAATCCTAGGTCTGGTTCACACGGTGCACGGTACCCCACCAGAACAGTATCAAGTGATGACACTCCATCACCGAATCTACACGTCTCCTGGGTAGGAGAATCAACAAACACAAACCCCCACTGGGGGAAACAGCCTTCTGAGCAGCTGGGCATCTCCAACTCCCGACCCATAAGCAAAGACAGACACAAACACATGCACACCGAAGAACACCAGTGAAATCTTCACTTCCACTTCCAGTGTTAGCGGTTTATGTCAGAGCCTCTTGCGCCAAGCTGGTGCCAACCAACCCAGCGATGACCCGGGACGAGGTCTTTCAGATGGATGATGGTTTCACCCAGCAGGGTATTCTCCCAGAATGCACCCTCGTTCAGTACTCTCAGGTGAATGGTTCTCTGCTGCAAATCACCACGTGGAATCTTGTCATACACCAGCTGCCAAAAGAAAAGGAGACAAAGTGATCAGTCAGTCAAGAAGAATCATGAAAATAAATTAAAATAAGTGATGTTCCTCACCATCTCATTGTAAGTGGGGTTGCATGTTCGCCTGGCTGCCTTGGTCTTTCTTTTGCTCGTTTTCTGAGGGTCTGGAAGAAGGTACAATTTGACGTACGGATCTGGATCTGTTCCATCCTGCAAGGATTGCTGAAAAAAGATCCGTAACATGATGGTGAGCTACAGCGCAATCTTTTTTATATGCATAATGCACATGAGTAACATCAGACACTCACCAAACCTCTGATGTGCATCACCATAATGAAAAGCTTGTCGCTCTTGTACAGAATTGAGAGCTTTACTTCACCTGCCACTGTGCCGGGCACAGGAGCCCAGGTCACATCTGGAGAACAGAAGGAAATGGATTTAATGTGGAAAGCTAAGTGTGTGTGTGTGTGTGTGTGTGTGTGTGTATCTGGCTTCCAAGCTACAGTAAAGTAGGATTAGTAAATAAAGTAATTGGATTTCCAAAGCTCAGACTGACAAGAAGTGAACCTGTTGAACAGAGACCTTTATCACAAATCAGATAACATGACCCGTGACTGAGGCAACAGCTGCCACAAAGTAGCTTTTACTCATGATGACATTTAATATTTAACTAGTTGTGATAAACACTCAGGGAGTGAACTATGGATGCGTTTACAAAATGTTTGAGGTCATAGACCCAAGTATAGCAAATCCACTTGAGAGGAACTATCTGCCTAAAATATAAAGGCAGCTATATGTAATACATCTAGATGTAAATCTATAGTTACAAAATAAATAAAAAATGTCACAAAAAGTCATTATTTTTGCTTTCTCGTAGCTTCGTAAAATTATCTTCGTTCATCTCCTACCTTTCTGGGCCTTAAACGTGTCATTTGCTGTTTACGCAGGCTCTCGAATTTCATCAAAAATATCTTAATTTGTGTTCTGAAGATGAACGAAGGTCTTACAGGTTTGGAACAACAAATGGGTGAGTATGTAATAATGATTGAAAGAGGTTGAAATGGGTACTTTCTCTCGCCCTCTCTCCTTCTCACACTCAACACCCACACGGGTTGTCAGACTATGGACATGCAACACGACTTACGATGTTTTATTAATTAAGTTCTAGATGAGCACGTTCAGATACTTAACCTAATTAACATGAGACAAGCACAATCAGTAAACAACCCAATTGACAAGGGCAACGTACACACTGCAGTTAACTCTGGTTGTCAGTTCATCTTTTATCCCTTCTTAATCGTGTTCTGTACACACATGATTCACTAAAATACGGGAGTGACAACTGCATTAACTCCCAAAAAATGGCAGATACCAAATGGCTAAAATCTTATTCACTCCTGCAAGATGAAAAAAAAAATTGCTATGGTTACAAATGTGGGAGTGACTGCTTTTCTTGGAACACACATGGAACGATAAAAAACAGGACTCACTCCTGCATTTAAATGTGGTTGTCACTCCTGAAACTTCCAGTCTGTACGTGGGCAAGAGGTGCATATATACACTGTATATACACAGCAGACTTGCCTCCGTTCCTTGACAGTTTTCCAGAATCCCTCCACCACCCCAACTCCTCACTTTAACTTTTCTAACTTTTCCTATCCTAACCCACGAGGCGGTACTCTGGGTTCGGGCCAAAATTCCAAGCTTGGAGTCCTCCCCTCGGACAGCATGCCAAATACGCATTACCCTTACTCTATTTATTATTATATGCAAGTGTGAACTCGTGAAACAATGGAAGGAAGGCGACGAACCTTACACTACTGATGAGTTGATTTAACCTTGTTTTAATATGCCTGTCGTCATAGAGCATTTTAGATGGATGCCGGGGCTTTTTAGGTCAGGTAGAATCTGCAATCTTTGACTCAGTTTGTTTGCTCGCGTCAATGGCTGCAGTATACTGTGTTTTTGGCAAACTGGCAAGCCAGGCTGTCGAAATACTATGGGGTAAACTGTAAGTGAGCGGAATCACATAAACCAAAACAAAAACAGACATTCCGACACGGAATGCACATTTTTAAATTAGAATAAGTAACTGTAGTGATGTTTTTCAGAGAAAATTTATATGAATTTAGCATGTTTCCTGAATATCTGCAAATGTATTATGGTGTTTTTATGCTCAAAAAACACCTTTAATGACAGAATTGTCATTTTTGGGGGAATTAACCCTTTAATCTCATCATTTCTGACCAGTATGTAGAAAAATGTAATTTTTGGACATTTTTATACTATTTTTCGTGGACCCTAGTTATGAAACCCCTGTACAAACACGTGTCAGTGCATAGGCTAACGTTGTGTGATTGCAGGCGCATTACACTAGTAGTTAAAGATAGGACTCTGACCAAATTCTGGGTGTGTCACTTTTAGTCACAGACAAGGTCACATGGATTGCAGCTGATTGGCCCATAGACATGTTCTTTACACGAACTCATGATGATTTATTTTGTACTGCATGACCTTTGAATCCTTTGCATATTAAAGCATGTGCAAGTAGAGTGATTCATAAGAACTGTGTGTGGGTGTGTAAAAGACAAACAAGGAAAAGCAGCATACCTGCTTGTTTATTATGGAGTGCATTTACAACAGTTCCTACACTTCCTGCCCGCTCGTCTCTTGGTAGAGGGTGAAAGAAGGTGTAGATCAGATCACACTGAAAGAGGAGAGGGTAACATTAACTCATAAACAGGCACTAAAATAAGCAGGTGTACAGTCACAGTAAAAGTGTGGATGCCATGTGATCTGGTTGCATTCTTAAGATGTACAGCAGAAAACAGAGAAAGTGAAAGTGTTCACGGTTTGGCAGCTGGTAGCGCCAGTCCTGCCTCAATACTGATATAGACTAGTGGGTGGACTGTTTACAGGCAACATGTGTCTGTTTTCACAGAACATGGACCATTTCCAAGAAACACGCAAGTCAAACTGAAACCACTCACATTTTGTCTGCAAGCTGTACACAGTCTATTAACTAATAGAACTATTGAATAAATACAGTACAATCATGATGGTGTGGTTAGTGAATCTAAGCTTGCATTTCACATTATAAAAGTTGTAAAGCTTGGGGTTGGTAAGATTTTTAAGAGTTTTTAAGCAAATAATGCTTTTATTCTGCAAGGATGCAACAAATTTATCAAAAGTGACAGTAAAGACAATAAAGTATAATATTACAAAAAACTGTTTAACTTTCTTTTCATCAAACCCTAAAAGCATCACAGTTTCCACAAAAATATTAAGCAGCACAACTGTTTTCAACATAACAATAATAATTATTATTTCTTGAGCAGAAAATCAACATAAAATGATTTCTGAAGAATCATGTGACACTGAAGACTGGATTAACGGCTGCTGAAAATTTCAGTAAATTACATTTTAAAATATATTTAAAATAAAAGTTATTTAAGATTACAGTTTTTACTGTATTTTACTGTAATCAAATAAATGCAATCTTGATGAGCACAAAAGTGCCAACCCCAAACGTATGAACTGTAGTGTACATGATTTATGAAAGGAAAAAAATATACTATAAAGACCAATAATATAAGTGGGGTCAAAGGTTACCTGTGCTACGTCTTGAGAAGCATGGATCAAATGCCAAACATATCCATTTAGCTCCTCTTTCCTCCTGTCTGCCAGGGCCTCTCCCCGAGACCGACCAATCACAAAGCGGCTGGGGAAACTGTGGGAACATTACATTGAAAGGGGTGTGTAATTACATGAAGAGCACTGCTACATGTGGTTTATATATTGCCACTTCAGCCATTACTACAAAACATCCCGAAGGGGTGATGAGGGTCCTGTATGGGTCGATTTTTCAAAAACTGGCTTGTTGAACATTATGTCACTGATATGAACAGGACTGGGAAGAAAAGCACAATGACCAGCTTTCATTACTTTCATATCTTTTACTGATTTCAGACTAAATATATCCACTGATAACAGCAACCTGCAGTTTCCACTAGTTCACTAGTTTAGTTCACCCTAAAATGAAAATTCTGTCATAACACTCAAGCTGTTCCAAACTTGTATGAATTTCTTTCTTCTGTTGAACACAAGATATTTTGAACAATGTGGGAAGCTAGACAGTTGGAGTTCCCCAATGACTTCCACAGTATGGACCAAAAAAAAAAAATAAAAATACTATTGAAGACAGTGGGTCCAGAATCTGTTAAGGGGCTTTCAAGGACCTACTTGAACTACTCATCATGAAATTTTCCACCAGGGACGTTTTCATGGTTTTATTCACACTGCCAACAAGAACTCTGAAGTGATGTAAGCTGGCCCGACAGCAACGTCATTTTAGCCCGGCATTCAACAACGTAACAATGGAAGGATGGAGGATGCCGTGACAGGAGCTGTGTTTTTGATCTGTATACTGGGTTTCATGATAAAGGAGATAAAGTGTAGATGTATATGTTATGCGATAGAAAGAGCAAATCAAAGGGCTAATTCTCCTACAGCAGCTTGCATTTCTACATATGATCCAGTCTGATAAAAGAGCACAACACACAGCGTACATCTAAGGGACTAAGCCAGCAGGGGGGTGGGGGTCTTAGAGAACTAATTTCCCCCTTGGGCTGGTCTTCTCTTTTGATCGGCAGCAGGAACTCTGAAGTGGACAACAGTGACATCTTTATTTACATCATTTATCAACGTCAACAACCAGTAAACACAGGATGAATGAATCAGGGCTGTTTTTGTTGTGTGTCACTGGTGTAACCGGAATGTAAACACATTTTTACACAGCTTTTTAAAAATGGCAGGTTGCTGGAGTTTTGTATGCGATTGGCTGCAAAGTGTACAATTACATCACTGATAGTTCCTATAGAACTGTTTTAGACCCTACTTTGAAGAATGAGCTAATTTAGTTCCCCGAAAAGCGGGTACTTCCACTAGTGGCTCCAGGAACTATGAAAGTGAAAGCCCCTTTTGGTTATTATTTATTTTGGTCCATACTATGGAAATCAATGGGGAACTACAACTGTTTGGCTACCCACATTTTTCAAAATATTTTGTTTTACATTCAACAGAAGAAAGAAAATCATACTGATTTAGAACAATTTGGACAATTTTCATTTTTGGGTGAACTATTAGTGTACAGTGGTATGCAAAACTTTGGAAACCCCTTGCAGAATCTGTGAAAATGTAAATAATTTTAACAAAATAAGAAAGATCATACAAAATGCATGTTATTTTTTATTTAGTACTGTCCTGGGGTGTTTCCCAAAGGCAACCATGGTCGCAAGTTCCATCGTTACCAATTCAAGTTCAATGGAACTAACGCCTATAGTTAGCTAACAATGCTTTTGGGAAACGCACCCCTGAGTAAGATGTTTACATATAGTCCACAAGACAAAAATAGCTGAAATTATTAAAATTACCCCCTTCAAAAGTTTGGGAACCCTTGGTTCTTAATACTGTGTGTGGTTACCTAGATGATCTATGACTGTATTTTTTTGCTTTGTGATGGTTGTTCATGAGTCCCTTGTTTGTTCTGAATAGTTAAACTGAGAACTGTTCTTCAGAAAAATCCTCCAGGTCCTGCAGATTCTTTAGTTGTCCAGCGTCTTTTGCATATTTTAACCATTTCCAGCAGTTACTATATGATTTTGAGATTCATCTTTTCACACTGAGGACAATTGAGGGACTCAAACAACTATTAAAAAAGGTCCAAACCTTCTCTGATGTCCCAGAAGGAAACACAATGCATTTAGACCTGGGGGGTAAAAACTTTTGAACAGGATGATGTCATCCACATTTTTCTTATTTTGTTGAAATCCATTTAGTACTGCCCTTTGGAAGCAACAGAAGATACTTGCATGTTTCCCGGAAGACAATTTAGGTACAATTTACCCTGATCTTCAAATTCAAGAAGTTTTTACCCCCCACCCCCCAGCTCTTAATGTATCGTGTTTCCTTCTGGAGCATCAGTGAATGTTTGAATTCAAAATCATACAGTCACTGCTGGAAGGGGTTCAAATATGCAAAAGATGCTGGAAATGCTGGATTTTTCAGAATAACAGTGCTCAGTTTAACTGTGAACAAAGGGTTCTCAAACTTTTGAAGGGGTTTATTTTAATCATTTCAGCTATTTTTGTCTTGTGGACTATATGCAAACATATTTTATGTAAAATATATTACTGTGGACAATACTAAATAAAAAAGAACATGCATTTTGTATGATCTCTCTTATTTTGTTAACATTTTTTACATTTTCACAGACTCTGCAAGGGGTTCCCATACTTTCGCATGCCACTGTATGATGTCTTGTGCATGGAGTGAAATTTTGATTTCATAATTCACATTTCTGACAGGTTTGAACATTATACCTGGGTAGTTTTGAAGAAGGGAAGATGAGCTGCAGTTTACTGTGAAGTTCATGAAACTCCTCAAAGGTCCTCTGGACTAAAGTTGACCCCTGTTGTTCCCGCTCCACTTTCACAACATAAGACTGCATGAAGGGAAAAATATATTAACACTGAGATGCACATAAATGAGCTAAAATGCACTTTTAATGCAGCTGACTTACATAGCCTTTGCTTGGAGAATAGGTTTTGATGTGTCTGCAAACAAACAGGCTGCGAATAACACCATCGTTCTTTACAGTGTAGACTCGTGGAGCAAATGACAAAACGGGACGCTCCTCAGAGGATGCAAACTTCATTTGGGCCAGGTTATGAATGAAGAAATTGAGCTTAGTAGCCACACTGCCAAGACTGGACTCGATTAGCCTAGAACAGGGGATAAGATTAAGATGAACGCCAGAAGATGGATGGATTTAAAGGACAACTGCAATAACACAAATAGTCGCTAGCATTTGCAGACTTGGTTATTAGGGTATTCTGAGTGGTTGCGGGGTCATTGCTAGTGTTCATGAGTTCTAGGTGTTTTCTGCTGGTTGTTAGGTGATTGCCTAATATTGGCGTCAAGGGCACCACTCTACTGTTTTATTAAAACTACAGACATCAAGAGCTAAAGGAACAAAGCCTCCAAGTTCTCACCTGGTGAAGTGCATGGTGGCATCTGCTTCTGATTCATGTGGTCTCAGAGCATCATAGACATATTTCAGATCATCCACATCAGACAACTCTGGTATCCCACTGGACAGCATCTGCACACAAACACAGAGGGTTATAATGTTAGTGCAGAAGGACACAATGCAATTCAAATAAGCATTCAAATCACAGGCAAACAATAAAGCAAGCCAGAGAACATTACTTAAAGGACTAGTTCACTTCCAGAATAAAAAAATCCTGGTAATTTACTAACCCCCATATCATCAAAGATATTGATGTTTCTTTCTTCAGTCAAAAAGAAATTAAGGTTTTTGAGGAAAACAAAACCAGAATTTTTCTCCATATAATGGAATTCAATGGGAGCCAATGGGTTGAAGGTCCAAATTGGAGTTTCAGTGCAGCTTCAAAGTAAGCCGAGGAATAAGCGTCTTATCTGATGAAACGATCGGTCATTTAAAAAATAAAAAACAATAAAATAAATAAATATGTATATACTTTTTTATCCACAAATGCTCATCTTGCACTAGCTCTCCCATGTGTGCACGCATTACATATGCACGTTGGAAAGGTCATGAGTGCTTAGTTTTTTGTCTGTGTACTTTGGTTCAAAAAGGTAGCGTAGGGCGAAAAACTCCATCCCATTTTCTCCTCCAACTGCAAAATTGTCCAACTTCATTTTGGCTTTTTTCTAAAGGGTGTTTGACTTTCATTGCACGATCACTTTGTAAACGCTGGGTCAGTACTTCCGCTTACGTGTGACCTTTCCAAGGCAACTACATAATGCGCTAGGTCAAGCCAGTGCAAGACGAGCATTTGTGGTTAAAAAGTATATACATTTTTATTATTATTATTTTTTTTTAAAAATGACAGTTTGGACCTTCAACTTAATGGCTCCCAATGAAGTCCACTATATGGAGAAAAATCCTGGAATCTTTTCCTCAAAAACTAATTTCTTTTCAACTGAAGAAAAAAGACATGAACATCTTGGATAACATCAGGGTGAGTAAATTATCAGGACAGGGTTTCTGCAGATTTTATGAGGGTAAATTTAAGACTTTTTAAGACCTTTTTAAGACCAACTAAAGAAAAAAAAAAAAAAAAAAAAAAATCGAAGGGAAAACAATACATATGCATATACATATGTTCTCCAAGTATAGTTTGAGTTTTACTTTCATTTTCAAATTAGCAGTAATTCAGCATCTAGCAATTGTTTGTTTTTAGTTCGTTTTAGTTTTCCTTCTTTTCCTCGCCTTCTTTCGGTAAAAGCACTGTGCACATTTTACTTTCACTTTCTAATTAGCCCCAATTTGGCGTCAAGGAGTTGTTTGTTTTCAGTTCGTTTGAGTCTTCCTTCTTTTTTTACTTTCTTTCAGTTTTAAGTTGCTTGTAGCTTTCGTAGTGCACATTTTACTTTCACTTTTAAAGTCGCAGCATTAACATAACAAATTTTTATTAACAAAATGAATAAAAATACACCATGTTACATGCCTAATATAAAATAATAGCTTACACAAAGTTTAAATGGGTATACAAAACTGAAAATCAGTAAACACTGTGTAACCAAAAACAAATAAGAAAGTTTTGAAGCACAGCATACACCTTGATGTAATATGTATAAAAGAAAAAAACTGCTTAAATAAATAAAAATCAGCAAACACTAAGGAGCCAAATAAATATAAAACTTCTACTATCACCTCAGATAAATGGCAGAAGTCAACAGGCTTTTCAAAACCCAAAATATTTTTCAAATAGGCACTTTTGCATTTCGTTTTAAAACTCTTCTGCCATGGTCTTGTCTTTCTCACCTCTCTCTTCTTGTCAGTCAGCTCGACTCTCTTCACGGGATAAATAAAATCTGATCTGTCATGCGACTGTCGTTCAGCACACTGCATTGAGCCACCACGTCCAGTTTTAATTGTATTGTCTGTTCTCTAACTGAACTAAATGATTTTTATTACTATAAAAAAAATCTAAACGACAAGTTCTTCTTCGGTTGACTGACAGATGAAGCAGCACATACCGCCATCTACTGCGTATTGTTTAATGAGTGACCTAAGCCATGTAGTACAGAAATTACACATTTGCAACACTTTAAAATGAAACAATCCCTCATGAAAATTAATGCCATGATCATATGAATTTAAGACTTGCTGCTCTGATCTGGCCTTAATTTATGGAAAAGCGATTTAAGACGTTAAGACTTTTTAGGACACGCGGAAACCCTGCAGGAAATTTTTATTCTGGAAATGAACTAATCCTTTAACCTCAACTCTGTGGTTACATCCAAAAAGTACAAACTAAGAAAAGTATCTGATGTTCTCTGGGAACTCACCAGGCCGAGCAGGTTGAGAAATAAATGTGCATGTTTCCTAATCAGATTGTAGGCTTCACAACACAAGTCTACAAAATCATGAAAACGGCTAGATGGCTTGTCCCCTCCATTGATGACATACGCCATGTCAGACGTGAACACAAAAGGAGCCCGGTCCCTATAAAAAAAAAAGGAAGATTAAAATGTGTGATAACATTCACTACAAAAGCCCAGACCTGGTTTAGCTCAAAAACATTCTTTTGTTCCTTTGTGGACAAGCACTGTGTAACAGAGGTTGTTGTAGGTTGTCTACATTGTTCTGAGAGACAACAGTTGCACTGATCAAAATCTGGGGCAGAGGAATTGTTTTTCACGTTCTTTTTGTGTTCCTACCGTTTAATGTTGCCAAACATCTGTGCATGACCCAGGAACTTGCCAAAGTCAATGTGGAACATGTGCCCGCTGGTCTTCAGCATGATGTTGTCATTGTGGCGGTCACAGATTCCTAGAATGTACGTGGCCACACAACAACCAGCACATGAATAGATGAAGTTTTCCACCGCCTGTGAAAAAAACAACAATTTAACAAAATTAATTTTTAACTAACCACTTTGAGGCAGCAAGGATTTGAACTGCCACATCTAAAAACAAATTTTTCATATTATTAGGACATGCAAAAATAAACATGATGCAATCCGGTGCAACTTAAGCAGCCATGGATCATTTTGACAAGGCACAGCAAAAGACATTTTGCACATACATAATGGTTTAGCAAATGCAAATGTAGCGTGATGCTACTACAAATTACAGCTGTACCTTTTCATACTCGTCCTCAGTGGGGTTGTGTTTCTGCAGCCAGTCTGCCAAAGGCCGGTCTTTGAAGGAACCGGTCACTCCGTGCTCAACCTGGATTTTCCTCAGGGTTTCTGCACTGGGAATCATCTCTACCATGCCTAGACAAGGTTTTATGAAATTACTTTCATTCACATTGTGCAGACAGACTCAAATTCACTACATGTAGCATGTTTCCATATGGTTAAAAATATAAGCTCTCAAATTTTTTTTTAGGATGCCAAATACTGTAGTTAAAGGATTTCTACACTCCTGAATTAAAATGTCCTGATAATTTACTCGCCCCCATGTCATCCAAAATGTTAATGTCTTTCTTTCTTCAGTCGAAAAAAAATTAAGGTTTTCTGAAGAAAACATTCCAGGATTTTTCTCCATATAGTGGACTTCAATAGGGACCAACAGGTTCAAATTGCAGTTTCAACGCAGCTTCAAAGGGCTCTACACCAGGGATGCCCAAACTTGGTCCTGGAGGGCTGGTGTCCTGCCGAGTTTAGTTCAAACTAGCCTCAACACACCTGCCTGGAAGTTTCTAGCATGTCTAGAAAGACCTTGATTAGCTGGTTCAAGTGTGTTGAACTGGGGTTGGAGATAAAATCTGCAGGGCACCGGCCTTACAGGACCCCTGTTCTACATAATCACAGTGAGGAATAAGGGTCTTGTCTAGCAAAATTATCAGTCATTTACTAAAAAAAAAAGCATTTACGCACATATGGAAAAAGACATGATTTAACAAGCCTGTAACCATCTAAATCAATGATTTACAAAAGCATTTTTGGCAAATCCAGGTAATTTACCACAGAAATATTATGTTTCTTTTTTTTTATATATTACGTTGCATGCTTGTTTATAATCACCTGTCGCATGTGCTCATCAGGTTTTGTGAAGTTTTGAGTTGTCCTTTAGGCTTTATAGGATTTTGAATATATTTGGACAGGTCCCTGTTCTAAATGTCCAAGTTACAGCTTCCCAAAGTAAATTTCAAAATGTTTTTGATAATTATTGACCTAGAGAGTCCAAAGAATAGTACTACAGTGTTTTTTCCAGATTGAGCGAAGAACCTAGGACTAGTTCGCAAAAGTATGTTTTTTACATCTTCTCAATCATTTAACAAAAGATTTGATTGACAGCAGTGGTTCTAGAGGCAAAGTTGTCCGGAATGAAGAGTTCTATCATATGATATAAATACATAAATATCACATTTATGTGCGGAAAGCTGCACAATATAAAATCGTTTACACCCTTTAAAAATGCAATAACGCCCTGTGGCCGATGTCTTTCTCACAGACCTTTGAGGCATTGAGTCAAACAGGCCCACCGAGTTTTGTTTTGATCAGCCTTGTCTAACAGGTGCTCAAACTTTATTTTAACTTTATGCATATATATATATATATATATAATTATTGATATTCATTCTCCAGAGAATCTTTTGGCACCGGTTTGGTTCCGGTCGGGCAAAAAACCTAGGACTAGTTCGCAAAAGTAGGTTTTTCAAAAAATCTGAAATGCCAGAGAATTTCGCCAGGCTCACGATTGAATCTGAGGCATGCGTTTTGTCCAACTTGATCCAAGGATTCCAACGACTTGAGCCTGCAACTGACGGTTTAGGAGTTATGAGCAAATTCATACTTTTGACTGCTTTAGCGCTCCCTGTCAGGCTGACTGGGGTGAGCCTTGGTGACGTTGTCAGTGGTGTGAGTACTACCATCCCTAAAAGTTTCAAGTCTCTACGACTTACGGTTTGGTCTGCACAAACAGTTTTACGTGGAGATTGCTGATCCTTGGCAATTCTAACAATTACAATAGGGTTTTAGCACCACGTGCTTGAAACCCTAATTTATATATTTTTTAACCACAAATGCTCAGTTTGCATTAGCTCATGACTTCACGCACGTAATGACATTGGAAAGATCACATGTAAATTAGGTGGAAGAACAGACTCATTGTTTACAAAGGAAACATACAAAGAAAATCAAACACCCTTTACCAAAAAATGGGAAAAATAACGGTGTTACATAATTTTTAAGTTGGAGGAGAAAATGAGATTTGTTTTTTCCCTTACCCTACCTTTTTGAACCGAAGTAAACAGATGACCAGATGTGTGAATGCGCTAGTGCAAGACGAGCATTTGTGGTTAAAAAGTATATACATTTTTATTTTTCTTAGAAAATGACATTGTTTTGCTAGATAAGACCCTTATTCCTCGGCTGGGATCATGTAGAGCCCTTTGAAGCTGCACTGAAACTGCAATTTGGACCTTCAACCCACTGATCCCCATTGAGGTCCACTATATGGAGAAAAATCCTGGAATGTTTTCCTCAGAAAACCTTAATTTCTTTTTGACTGAAGAAAGAAAGACATGAACATCTTAGATGACACAGGGATGAGTAAATTATCAGGAAGTTTTATTTCAGAAGTGAACTAATCCTTTGACAGTTAACAGAAATCTTGAGTTTAGAGGATGGGTGTTTACCTCTTCCTCGTCCAGTAGAGAAGCAGCGGAAGATGACCATCCTCATATCAAGTCCCTCCTGGATCCAGATCTTATTCATGATCCTAATGATCTGCAGCGTCAGCATGTCCTGCCGCAGGTCATCTCCAGACTAAGCGAGAACACACACACAACCATAAACGACCAAGACAACATCTGAAAAATATTTCAATGCAGAACAACTGATTCATAATGCAGAAAAACATGAGAAGGCGGTACCTTAAAGATGACATTTATGTTGTCTCCCAGAAGATCCAGGTTCTGGAACGAGAGCTTGAGGGGCACTGCATTAGAGTTGAAGTAGGAGCAAGACTACATGAAGAGAGAATTAAAAGATGCGTTTTGTTTTTGATGTGTCAGCTAGAGCAATACAATCACCTCCACATGCACGATATATAAAGACACAACCTGTACCTGTATGTTGATGCCCTTGACGAGCAGACCCGGGTTCAGGGGAAGTCGACAATTGCTGTTAACAGAGAAGAACTGTTTGACCTCATCCAGCCCCTCCCGGAGAATAGCCTGAACACCAGACAAAAGACAAACCACGATTAATGTGCTGACCAGACAGTCTGGAGAACGTTAAAATGCCCCTTAGGGATCAACAATCACTCTTTTGGCACAGACCTGTTCTTTTTGAGCTAAAAATAGTAAGAGCATTACGGCACATCAACCAAATTTAGAAGCCGGCTCTTTTTAGCAAATTATTTTTGTAGGTAATAACTGTTCTAATCAGAAAACCTCTAAGGCTTGATTTAAACTAGTCACATGATCACAGGAGACTTTTAATACCACATGCATTTAAAAAAGACATCGCTTTAAAAAACCACTTTGATAAATAAAAAAAAAAAAGGAGGGTTGAACCACTGATGTCACGTGGACTATTTTAATTGATCTCCTTACTATCTTTCTGGGTCTTGAATGTGGTAGTTGTGTTACGGTCTATGCAAGGTAAAAAAAAACTCTCAGATTTCATCAAAAATATCTTAATTTGCGTTCTGAAGATGAATGAAGGTCTTACAGGTTTGGAACGGCATGAGGGTGGAACTGACAGAATTTTCATTTTTAGGTAAACTATCCCTTTAACAGCTGGTGTAAATGAGGAATGCTGAAGCTGACCTGTCTGGATGAAGGCGAGGCGTCTCTAACTCGCTGGGCCACTTTAGCCAGAATATTGACCAGCCAGCATTGTCGATCAAACTCTTCCCTCAAACCACGACCAGAGCAGCAGAGAAGAGCCGCCAGCAGATACTGATACCTCACACTAAACTGAGAGTCCTGAAGAGTATCTTTCAGCAACCTACAAAGAGAGAGACAAATGAACATTAGTATAAACCAACGATTCAACAACTTTAGACCAACGAATTTCTGAAAGTCATTTTCAGACTTACAAAGTACAATTTAACAAAGAGCAAGTTTAGATGCAAGCACAGCTTGGTGAATCTCATAAACCTGTTCAAGAAATTTCCAGCCCAAATCTCCCCCCAAAAATGAAAATAAAATAAATGATATTGTTTTGCATAAAGAACATGTCATCTATTATTAGGAAGCTTTAGAATGTTTTACATTTTGACATTTTTCAAGCAATTAAGCACATTTCTCATTACTGTTACCCATGAATGCTTCTGGTATTAATTTTCTCATTTATAAATGATTCTCAAACAGTGTTTTTTAATTTTAAAATTAAAATTGAATATAAATTTAATAAAAAAAAATGCATTTTTTAATTAAAGGTAGTACAACTTATGGTACCATGATGTATAAACACTTTAAATATTAATCTATATGTTTTTATAATGTTACAGTAATGAGAAAAACCATGTGTACTTTACTTAAAATTAGCTTAATTGTTCTAAATAGAATGTCCCAATGCAAAAATCCAGATTTTCTTTATGAAAAATTTTGTGTTTAATAAAAATTTTGGCTTGGTTTTATCTGGTTTTTAGCTGTTTTTTGTTAAAACAGCTGGTTTTAGCTGGTTTTCAGTTGTTTTTAACTAAATCAGCTGGTTTTAGCTGGTTGTTAACTGTTTTTTGTTAAAACAGCTGGTTTTAGCTGGTTTTCAGTTGTTTTTAACTAAATCAGCTGTTTTTAGCTGGTTGTTAACTGGGCTTTTTTTGGTAAATCAGCTGGTTTTAGCTGGGTGTTAGTTGGGATTTTGCTAAATCAGCTGGCTTTATCTGTTTTTTTAACTATTTTTTGTTAAATCAGCTGGTTTTAGCTGGTTGTTAACTGGGCTTTTTTTGCTAAATCAGCTGGTTTTATCAGGTTTAACTATCTTTTGTTAAAACAGCTGATTTTAGTTGGTTTTCAGTTGTTTTTAACTAAATCGGCTGGTTTTAGCTGGGTGTTAGTTGGGATTTTGCTAAATCAGTTGGATTTATCTGTTTTTTTTTTTAACTATTTTTTTGTTAAAACAGCTGTTTTTAGCTTATTTTTTTATCTGCTTTTAACTAAATCAGCTGGTTTTAGTTGGTCGTTAACTGGGTTTTTTGCTAAACCAGCTGGTTTTATCTGGTTTTTAACTATCTTTTGTTAAAACAGCTGGTTTTAGCTGATTTTTTTTTAGCTGTTTTTAACTAAATCAGCTGGTTTTAGCTGGGTGTTAGTTGGGATTTTGCTAAATCAGCTGGCTTTATCTGTTGTTTTTTTAACTATTTTTTGTTAAAACAGCTGGTTTTAGCTTATTTTCATCTGCTTTTAACTAAATCAGCTGGTTTTAGTTAGTCGTTAACTGGGTTTTTTGCTAAACCAGCTGGTTTTATCTGGTTTTTAACTATTTTTTGTTAAAACAGCTGGTTTTAGTTGATTTTTAGCTGTTTTTAACTAAATCAGCTGGCTTTATCTGATTCAACCTTCAAACCTCAACCTTTTTAAACTTTTTTAAACTTTCTTGTCAGGCTCTCTTAAGCCAACTTCACAGTTTGTCTTGACAAACTTCTTTTTATCTAGTTAAAAAATATTTTAATAAAATATATTTTGTCCTCTTTAAATTTTAGGAGTAAAATGCAACAGTATTTATAAAGGCTTTGAATGATCCAAGAAAGAAAGTGACCTCATCTATACAGCAGGTGGAGCTGTGAGCCGACTTCATAGACACTCACATGAATCAGTGTGAATCTACATGTGCATGAAATTAATGTGTATACATTTTTTATGCATTCATAGTGCTGACTGGTTACTCAATAACTGCATAAGGAAACAAATCTCATCAGTTTAACACTGACAATCTATGAGAGTATGAGTCAGCATGACTCGATTTCTCAGCATATGTACTTTATGTGAGGGCACTGGGTTTAAGTGTAGTCTAAGGGTAGAGGACACACCAGAAGAGGTAATGAGCAATGCGCACATCCCCGATGGCCCTCCTCAGCAGAAAACGCACCAGGTGACTGTCCAGATAACACTCGTACTTCAGCGCCTGCGAATAAAAGAGAAAGTGTAAGAGCATTTTGTCGGATGGGGAGGGTGAGAGAACAAAAAGGATGGAAGGTAAAAAGAAAGACAGGTAGGATATAAACAGATCAAGGTCAATGGGAAAGGAGGGAATAGAGTGAGAGCATGAAAGGAAGTGAGATACAAGGCCTTTGGTACCTGGACTAACTGAGGAAGGAAGTCCAAAAGCTCAGGATCAGAGATCGAGTCCATCCACTGGACCGCTGTCCGTCTGCACTCCTGATCTGGAAACCTAGTTTAAAGGGGACATTAAAGTCACCATGATATCAAAATGGACAATTCTTCTTTCTTTTTTTAAATGAAAATCTACTTTCATGCTGCTTTTTTGGAGGGCTTGACAGCTAGTGGGCACTATAAAATGCATTTATAAATATTTCTATAAAAAAAATAAGATATTTTCCAATATAAGATGGTTTTACATGGTTTCTTTTTGGTCATTTACGGTTATTATCCATTCCAAGCTGGTTTAGGTGGTTGATCAGTTGGGCTACCGGCCGGTTAGGTCAAAGACACTGAAAACTGTAATTCTGTCATTGTTTACTCACCCTAATGTCATTCCAAACCTGTATGTCTGACTTTCTTCTGCTAAACACAGATGATGATACTTGGAATAATGTTGGTAACAGTTTCGGTGCCTATTGACTTTCATTGTACAATCAAAAAATACAACAGAAAGTCAGTGGGAACCGAAACTGTTTTGTTAACAGAAATCTTTAAAATGTCCTCTATGTTCCACAGAAAATTAAGGTTTGGAATGACATACGAGTAATTAAAAGAATTTGCAGTTTATCCCATCTTGGTCAACCTGGTTAGACTTAGTAGTCCACCCTGGTGGCTCTTGGTTAAAGTGAAAGTTCACCCAAAAATGAAAATTCTGTCATTAACTACTCACCCTCATGTTGTTCCAAAACTGTAAGACCTTCATTCATCTTCAAAACAGAAATTAAGATATTTCTGATGAAATCCAAGAGCTTGAATAGACAAATTACTTTTCTGGGCCTTGAACATGGTTGTTGCGTTGCTGTCTATGCAGGATCTGAAAGCTCTTGGATTTCATCGAAAATATCTTAATTTGTGTTCTGAAGATGAACTTACGGATTTGGAACAACATGAAAGTGAGC